>NW_025113075.1:4018329-4090071 GCF_010416935.1 Polistes fuscatus | reverse complement strand
AAGATTCCCTTTGTCGTCATCGTAAATGACTATTGGGAGAGAATATCACTCGCATTACTGGTGAAATTTACGTCACTGGTTGAAGGATCAACGAATACTCCTTCTCCCTTCCCCTTCCCCTTCCCCTTTCCCTTCACGCCACCCCCTAAAAGGTCTTCACTTCCTACTATTTTTCACGAAAGAGCGAGTCCCTTGAGTATCTAAAGGTGAAATTTCTGGCTTTCGAGACATGTAAACATATCAGATATTTCAAATACTCTGATAATAATGGAGTACTATAGTTGAGATCTACGCATTTCGCATAATAGATAGGAGATCAGTATAACAAATGCATGGAAAAATTGAGACAGAAAGTAATACGATTCTTACGACACTCATACTTGTAATAAAGTATTATATAAAAAGGGAATACGTGTATACGTATATATAGGGTGTTCTCAATGTTTACATATCAAATTGTAAATGTATCTTTTACAATGTGATATTTAAAAGAATAATTGAGCCGTTTATTTTGAAAGTGGCCTAACTCCATATAACCTTAAATTGAGATATTTAAAGGTTTGCGTTTCAATGCAATTAAAAATATACGTAGAATAACAATGAGTTATGTTGCTTAAGTGTATCTAAAGGTGTTCAATTTACAGTTCCTTAAAATAATGGCAATTATTAGGAATAATATGCGTTTTCTTACCAAGAATGGAGTTAGGCCACTTTCAAAATTAACAACCAGATTCGTTATAAAATTTGAAGGAACCGAAGTCCATTCAACATAATTTAAGATGCTTCAAATTGCGAAAAAACAATACTTATTTTATTTTACATATCTTTATAACACTTTAAAAACATAAATTATGCGATTCAAAATATTTTTTACAAACATAAATTACAAAACAATTTCTACTCATTACATTTTGTGTATGTGAAAGGATTTAAAGAAATCATGAGTTCCGGTGGTATATATCGTAATAAGTCAATTATGTCCTTGAATTTTGCGGTTGTAATTTGTCTTATATTTTTATACAGTGGTGTCCAATACAATATTTTCGAACTTCTTGGTCTACCCCGACGTGGTATTAAATTCAGGACTTTCAATTTTCGTTCTCATTCATTGATGTCTTATAGAAAATCTTATTCATTTTTGACAAAACGCATCCAACATATTTTAACCAGTTATGGTTCTCCGTTAGAATTCTTGACCCTTTTAAAAATTGCGTCTTCTAATAATTGTTGATACAAAATCTTCTTGTCTCATTTCATGTACAATAAAGTTATTACCTTTCCGACACTTTTTGATAATATTGTAATACTCTCGGGGGACAAACAGTAAATTATTTTTTTTAATGCCATTTCTACCACACCAAAATCTCTACTCCTAATGGAGTTAGGCCACTTTCAAAATAAACGGTTCAGTGATTCAACTAACTCTGAAAACTTATGTGTCCAGAATACCGTATTTACTCGGAATATAAAAATCTTAAATACTTATTGATAATTTGAATTTGAGGCTGTACATGTTATCGTGGGTAACCGGAAAAAAAATGAAAAATGGAGTTAGGCCACTTTCAAAATAAACGGCTCAATTATTTTTTATAAGTTATTGTATAATTTAAATATTATCTTTTATATATAATATATATATATCAAAATAAATGTATATTTTACAACGTGATATTTAAAAGGATAATTTTTTTTTATAAGTTATTGTATAGTTTAAATATCATCTTTTATATTTATATTTTTTTTGTTTGTCTTTCATAGTAACGTAATAAATCTTTATATACTTATATACGGAGTATACCTATATATTATAAAATATCTTTTATGAAAAGACGAAGTCTCATTCAGAAACTTCGATGATCCTTTTCTAAGGACTTACGATCCAATTCAAGTAGAAATCTTTCACAATCTTATTGACTTTCGCGATACAGATCAAATTTCTTTTTCTTTATCTTTGTATATATGTATATATATATACACGTATGTACGCTTGTGTGTATGTGTGTATTCAAACGTGTTAGTTTCATATCTTTTTACTGAAAGTCATAAATTTAGTGTACCTATATCGTTAAAAAAGAAAAGAGATGAAAAAAAGAATAAGAGAAAGTAAATTCAGGACCGTATTTATTATACGGGCGCATATTGTCTGCGAACAAAAAGAAAAATATAAAATAGCTTGATATAAATTTATATTAATTTGAATGAAGAATGTTTCGATTTAACGAATAAAAAGTAATGACGAATTTTTGAAAAATTTTCTTTTTCTCGGTAAATTAAAAAAAAATACGAAATGGAAATTTTGCTATTATAAGTATTAAAGTTTAAAATTAGTGGATATAAATTTTGTATTAATTAATCTTTATTATTATAGAAATGGTCTCGTTGATATAAAAATCATCAGAAAAAAAAGATAATTAATATCGTATGTCAAATAAATTAGAATATTAATATGAAATAGATTTAATAAATTTATTCTTTTGAGATTTTGTATGAATAAAATACGAATAAAATACGAATAAATACGGCCCTGAAATAATAGCCTATGAATGTTTTCTTTTTTGAAAAAGAAACAAATATTGTCTCGGTTGGATAATAGTGAACTTTGAAAAATAGCGAATAACTATATTTCATTCGACACGAGGGAATTTATTATATATATATATATAGGATAACACTATGAAGGGACTACCTTTTATATACCTTATCGAAGTTCAGATTTGTTGAACTTTATCAGTACATACTGTACATATGTTCAAGTAAGTCTATCGTGTATCATTTACTTTCATTATGTTCTTTATCATTTCTTTTCTTTTTTCTTTCTCTTTTATTTATTTTATTTTATTTTATTTTATTTATTTTCTTTTCCTTTTATTTTATTTTATTTATCTTATTTTATTTATTTTAATTTATTTTATTTATTTTCTTTTATTTATTTTATTTTATTTTATTTATATTATTTTATTTATTTTATTTATTTTATTTTATTTTATTTTATTTATTTTATTTTATTTATTTTATTTTTTATTTTTTATTTTATTTTATTTATTTTATTTTATTTTATTTCTGCTTTCTTTCATTTCACGTTTATTAGAGCAGCATGTTGTTACAAATACAAAATACAAATTAAATGATAAGTGTATAAATTTGTTTCCCCCCTCTATAATCATTTATTTATTTTTATTATTAGTATGCACGAATTTTAAATAACATTATAGAATCCCATACGAGATGTAAGAATAATCTCATTGTTTTGTTTAATAATATATAAATGATCGTTTTTCGTATTAACAAACGAGATCACTTCTTAAGAAATAAATAAATAAATAAAAAAAAGAATTTGTTTCGTTAAAAAATAATAACCAAGTGATTTATCTTACTGACCGAGTTTTCCTTCTTCTCGATAGTGGATTCTAGTAAGTAGTAAGTATCTTAACAAGTCAGACGTAAAACGTCATTCTTAATAAACGTCAAATGTATTCCGTTTATGTCGTCTAATGATTTATCAGAAAAAAAATAAAAAAAAAAAGAACTATATAATATATATAATATAACCGTTACTATAAATCCTCTTTTCTTTGGTTTGTTATAAAATTACAATATCATATTATAAAAATGTATAGATTTTCATTTAAAAAAAAATAATATTTCAATGTTTCGAGCGAAAAAATTTCATTGAAAAAAAGAAAAATGTAAGCAACAAAAAATATATATATATATATGAGCCGTTTATTTTGAAAGTGGCCTAACTCCATATAACCTTAAATTGAGATATTTAAAGGTTTGCGTTTCAATGCAATTAAAATATACGTAAAAATAACAATAATATATGTTGCTTAAGTGTATCTAAAGGTGTTCAATTTACAGTTCCTATTAAAATAATGGCAATTATTAAGTGAATAATATGCGTTTTCTTACCAAGAATGGAGTTAGGCCACTTTCAAAATTAACAACCAGATTCGTTATAAAATTTGAAGGAACCGAAGTCCATTCAACATAATTTAAGACGCTTCAAATTGCGAAAAAACAATACTTATTTTATTTTACATATCTTTATAACACTTTAAAACATAAATTATGCGATTCAAAATATTTTTTACAAACATAAATTACAAAACAATTTTCTACTCATCTACATTTTGTGTATGTGAAAGGGATTTAAAGAAATCATGATGTTCCGGTGGTATATCGTAATAAGTCAATTATGTCCTTGAATTTTGCGGTTGTAATTTGTCTTATATTTTTATACAGTGGTGTCAATACAATATTTTCGAACTTTCTTGGTCTACCCCGACGTGGTATTAAATTCAGACTTTCAAATTTTCGTTCTCATTCATTGATGTCTTATAGAAAATCTTATTCATTTTTGACAAAACGCATCCAACATATTTTTAACCAGTTTATTGGTTCTCCGTTAGAATTCTTGACCCTTTTAAAAATTGCGTCTTCTAATAATTTTGTTGATACAAAATCTTCTTGTCTCATTTCATGTACAATAAGTTATTACCTTTCGACACTTTTTGATAATATTGTAATACTCTCGGGGGACAAACAGTAAATTATTTTTTTTTAATGCCATTTCTACACACCAAAATCTCTACTCCTAATGGAGTTAGGCCACTTTCAAAATAAACGGTTCAGTGATTCAACTAACTCTGAAAACTTGTGTCCAGAATTACCGTATTTACTCGGAATATAAAAAATCTTAAATGCTTTATTGATAGATAATTTGAAGCTGTACATGTTACCGTGGGTAACCGGAAAAAAATGAAAAATGGAGTTAGGCCACTTTCAAAATAAACGGCTCATATATATACACATATATCATATATATAAAATTATATAAATATATTATTTTACAGCAGGTAATATACTAAGATTAATTGATTAATAGACCAATCTGCAATAAACCTAGCAACTGTTGCATATATAGGTCAAAGAATTATTTGATTAATACTACGAACTAATTTAACATTTCTCTCTCTCTTTCTTTCTTACTTACTCATACTTTCACATTTATATACTCATCCACGTCCACATATATATATATATATATATACATACATATATATAAATAAAACCAGATATATATCGTTATCAGAAATGTTTGAGTATGGAATAGGTCGACAGGCAGCACTTTTGCTGCTACGATAAGCTTATCTTTCGCATCCAGGGATGTTATGTTCAAGTAGAACGCATGGAAAACTTGCCACCTGTGATTTTTTCATTCACCATGAATTTTTAATACTAGGAAAGTATAGAAAAATGAGACTAAGTGAGATAGGGAATGGTATATGGTTGATGATGAAGAGAATCAATGAGAGGGGGGAGGTAAAATGAGGAATAGGGAGGGTGCAACCCTTTAAGTGCTGTTCGAGAGTTAGTCAAGTTATTCATGTGTATATATACATGTATATATGTACATGTATTTGGACACATGTTTACATCGGCATGTACTAAGCATGATATTATAAATTTATATAAGTTCATTTGTATGTACATTTATGTATGTACGTATGTGTACGTGTTTGTACAATTAAATCAATATAATTAAACTAAAATTAAAAATTTAGTATATATTGAAATTTATAATATAATTTAATAGTATATAGTATAATATTATAATTAAATATAGATATTATAATGAAATTTAGAATATAATTTAGTATATATTGAAAAATTTAGACTATATTGAAAAGCTTAATCTCTAAAAATCTACTAGAATTAAGTGCATTATTAAATGAAATTTAGTAAACGCTCAACGTCAATCAAAAAAACGTTTTTATTAAATAACCAAACCTGACTATATTAAAAATGCGAATAATAAAATCCTATTACGTAAGAAAAATCTAAATATTGTACTAACTAAAAAGTATAAAATTAAACCAATAGAAATTCAATAAAAATAAGAAGAAGAATTTACAACTAAAGAAACAGATATAAAATCTAAAGAATTATTGTATGAGAAAATGAAATAGGAGGAATTCTTTAAATAAGAAAAAAAGGAAGAAGAAGAAGAAGTAAAAGAAAAAGAAAAAAGAAAAGTAGGAGGGGGTTGGACGGAGAGATTGGGGGGGTATGGTGGTAATGGAAGTGGAAGAGAAATGCCAATGGCGAATCTCAGGTTACAATCTCGTTGCACTTTCTAAAAACAGGCTGTCAAGTATGCGACTTGCGTCGTTGACTTGCATCCAATAATGGTATATAACATCTAGAAGAAGATGGTATCCATTATTCAGGAACTTAGTTTACTCGGAGTAAGCGTCTTTCGAATTTGCGTTAAAGTATAACGTAAGAGTAAATGCTTCTTGCATATTCCTTGTCAACTTTAAAATCGTTCGTAAAAAAGAATACTAAAAAAGGGAAAAAAAAGAAAGAAGGAGGGAAAAAAACGAGAAAGTTTATCTCCCCTATCATTTAATACGTAACTTTTTATTCGAGTATAACAATTTTTCAAATTGTTGCGTTAGCCTATTTTCATAATTTGAAATCATTTAAATTCTATAAACATAATAATAAATATTATTATTTATAAATAAATTTATTATTTCTATACATATTATTATATTAATATAATTAAATTACCAATTTTATATAATAATAATAATAATAAAATTATATATTTAAAATGTTCATTATAATTAATTAATTTACATTAAATAATTAATAAGACATATTGATTTAATTGCATTGAAATTTAATTTTGGAAATATGATATATATAACAAATATTGATAACAAATTTGTCAACAAATAAATTTAACTTTTTAAGGATATAAAAATATTTCTCTTTGGACAGGTAAATGCAAAGCAATTAAATCTATCCTTCAATTTACGTGTAAAATATTATTGCGTTATTTAAATTTATACATATAAAATGTACGTTTCCTATTTTTTTTTTCCAAACGCGTTTTGAATATTAAATTACAAGATAAAGGGATTGAAATTTTGGTTAAAATAACTCGTAATTATTAATTTCGTAATTGATAGCGACGTGGATCCACGAAAAAATTTATCAGAATTCAAATAAAAGTCACGATATATTGCAAGAAGATAAATGTATTCTTCTACGTTAAAGATAAATTATTATTCGTGCATGTATTATGCATATATATATATGTATGTAATGTGTGTGTGTGTGTGTGTGATTGTAGGTGAATAACAATGAACGTAAATATCTCATCCCTTTCTTTACTTTTTTTTTTCTCTTTTATTATTCTGAGAACATTTTTCTCTCCAAATGGGGGAAAGAAAGAAAAGTTCAGTAAAAAAAAAGAAAAAAAACGGAAAGAAATAAAAAAGAAAAAAAGAAAGGAATAAGAAGGAAGAAGGAAGAGTATCATGGTTTGCAAGTCGACGAAGTGAAATGGAGGTTAAATCGACTAAGGGATGAATACGTGGGTAATAGAAAAGAGAAATGAACATGGGAACATGGAGTACAAAGTCGTCCCTAAATTACGAAAAAAAAAAAAAAGAGAGACATTTGAATTCTCCGAAATAGGAAAAAAGTGTTATTCTTCTTAAGCGTGTGTTGGTGGTGATAAAACGATTTTAGATTTTATCGATAAGGATTTATCGATCCTGGGAAAACTGATTTAGATTACGCCATGACGTCAGGTCAATTATTTTTTTTTTTTATCTCTATATATATATATTTTCTATTAGCCAATAATAAAGAAGATACTCCGTGGCAGTCCAATATTTTTATATTGATTTAATAAATATAATTAATTACAATTATAAATCTATTAACTTTATATCCAAACGAAATTTATATAAAATGGATACTAAAAGTGCTTTTTTAACTTTGTCTCTTCTTTCTTTTTTTTTTTGTTTGTATTTTTATCAAAAATTTTAAACAAAAAATTATACTATTATTATGTAATAATTAACATTTAAATCTAGCTCCACGTTCGCGGTCAAATTCCAGTAATTTGAAAAAAAAAAAAAACAAAAATGCACATTATTCGTTTGGAAATGAAATAAAATAAGTTGTTCGTTATTTAATTGGTAAAAATCTCATTCTATATTAAGATGTATATATATTTTTTTTACGCTCACTATAGGGTAATCGATAATATTGTCGAAGTGTCGTTAGGTTTAAATATTAAATAAAAAAAAAAATAATAATATAAATAATGAGAAATAAATATTGTGTAAAGGTAAAATTTGATCGAATTAATCAACTGCAGTATTAGGGATTATTAGGGATGTCAAATAGGAAGAGAATGGAATATAGTAATCGATGAAGCAAATATAGGTAATATGTTTACTACTCACATCAGGTATATATCTAAATCTATACATTATAATATATATATACCTAATGTATATAGGTAAATAGTTAAATCTGTATATATATAGGAAGGGCTGTCATTTAATAAATCTAGTCGAATGAATTCTGATATCACTTCTCGTGCAAGGCTCTATCGTATTAATTAGGTATTGCCGCTTATCGCTTATATTCTCTCCTCGTGTATCGTCTCATCCGCTTAATAAGCATTTTGCTTTAAATCAGCTTATTGTGTCAATCTAATAAGACCTAATATATTTTCTATCTTACATTAGACCATCGTATTATATTCGTATGACACCGAAATCTTAAACAAATTTATTTCCAATAAATATATATATATATATATACATATATATAATAATATATATAATATATTAAATATAGTATATATATAAATATACTTATATATATAAATATATATAATAATTTCTTTTTCTTTATATTTTAATAACACATGTAAATAGTATTAAACGAAAATCAAGTAACAGTTCAATTGGTTGCATTAAACAGCAACGAAACAAATATTATAATAACTAAAAAAATATATAAATAACTATTTGTGTAATTTTAATAATAGAAAATTGGTAATAAAATCTCATTAGTGATTGTGATAATAAAAAAAAACAAATAAGGAAAATTTGTCAAACTAATAAATCCGATTTTATTAAAAAAATAAAAAGCAAAATTTTCCATTAAAATAAGATAAATTTTGTACAAAATATTACATTGTATTTTTTAAAATAAACATTTGTAAACACTTCAATTTGACTATTCGATATATGTAAGTTTAAAAAAAGAATTCTTACGTTAGATATCGTTTTAAACTAGGAAATGATATCGAAAATAAACTTATCTCGAGAATATAGATTCATGTATCTAATGATAAACTTTTACCTTTACAATGTAAAATATATATATGTATATATGTTTGTATGTGTGCAATGGTCGAACCCTTTTGAAACTATCGAACTAGGTATTCACGGAAATGATGAATAATGGACACTCGATGTTGCTACTGCTGCTGTTGCATCGTTCGATGCGAATGCAAAAATGATTTCAGGTATGAGATAGCACGTTTATTGAAAATCTGAGCCCTAAAGAAGAAAGTTAGGGATGGGGTAGAAGAAGGAAGGGGGTGTTTGAAAAGGTGCTTCTAAAATCAAAAATAGAAAAAGGGAATGAGGTAAAATTTCAAACTAATATGCGCTGCTACGTGATAACGAAAAGTTATACGAATAATAAACCTTTTTATTATATATATATATGAGCCGTTTATTTTGAAAGTGGCCTAACTCCATATAACCTTAAATTGAGATATTTAAAGGTTTGCGTTTCAATGCAATTAAAAATATACGTAAAGAATAACAATGAGTTATGTTGCTTAAGTGTATCTAAAGGTGTTCAATTTACAGTTCCTATTAAAATAATGGCAATTATTAAGCGAATAATATGCGTTTTCTTACCAAGAATGGAGTTGGGCCACTTTCAAAATTAACAACCAGATTCGTTATAAAATTTGAAGGAGCCGAAGTCCATTCAACATAATTTAAGATGCTTCAAATTGCGAAAAAACAATACTTATTTTATTTTACATATCTTTGTAACACTTTAAAACATAAATTATGCGATTCAAAATATTTTTTACAAACATAAATTACAAGACAATTTCCTACTCATCTACATTTTGTGTATGTGAAAGGGATTTAAGGAAATCATGATGTTCCGGTGGTATATATCGTAATAAGTCAATTATGTCCTTGAATTTTGCGGTTGTAATTTGTCTTATATTTTTATACAGTGGTGTCAATACAATATTTTCGAACTTTCTTGGTCTACCCCGACGTGGTATTAAATTCAGGACTTTCCAATTTTCGTTCTCATTCATTGATGTCTTATAGAAAATCTTATTCATTTTTGACAAAACTCATCCAACATATTTTTAACCAGTTTATTGGTTCTTCGTTAGAATTCTTGACCCTTTTAAAAATTGCGTCTTCTAATAATTTTGTTGATACAAAATCTTCTTGTCTCATTTCATGTATAATAAAGTTATTACCTTTCCGACACTTTTTGATAATATTGTAATACTCTCGGGGGACAAACAGTAAATTATTTTTTTTTAATGCCATTTCTACCACACCAAAATCTCTACTCCTAATGGAGTTAGGCCACTTTCAAAATAAACGGTTCATTGATTCAACTAACTCTGAAAACTTATGTGTCCAGAATTACCGTATTTACTCGGAATATAAAAAATCTTAAATGCTTTATTGATAGATAATTTGAAGCTGTACATGTTACCGTGGGTAACCGGAAAAAATGAAAATGGAGTTAGGCCACTTTCAAAATAAACGGCTCATATATATATTGTTATATAATAATTTAATTTGATTTATTTTTATAAGATTAACAAATTAAAATATTTATTTCCAAATCCTTTTTTTCTGTAGTATATCAAAGATTGAATTTTCTGTATAGGGTGTACAGTGTATCGAAATGTTTCGTTGAAAATGATACTTCGTTTGCGTTTATTTTTATACGATGAACAAATTGAAATATTAATTTCAAAATTTTCTTTTTTTTTATTTTTGTTTTCTTTTTTTTTTGCAAGATATCAAAGACTACATTTTCTCGTTGCGTACAATTCTTCTTTTATATTTTGGTATATTTCTATTTTTACAGGTATTTTACGTATTACGTTACTATTTACGTTTTAATACATGGGCGTTCAAAAATTTTTATTAGATGCCAGAAAAGAGGAATGAACAAAAAAAGAAAGGAAATAGTAAGATACGAGTGAGGAGGAGAGGGGATCGGAGAGGAAAAGAAGGGAAGGTAGGTGTGCAGGAATGTTAGGTGGTATCTTGGAAGCAAAATTGAATCTGTGTCGTTGACAGAATAATTCTTCGAATAAATAGAAACGCAAAGAGAAGAATCGTGAAAAGAAAATCTCGCATGCGAGAGTGTATCGATCTTAGTGTTTATCATCAACGTTACTGTTCTTGGCAATATAAAATACAATATACGAAGAAACGAAGAAAGAGAGATAGAAAGAATAAATAATAATAAAATAAAAGAATTAAAAATATATAGAAAACTAGTAGTAGTTCTAATCAAATTTTTTATCGGACTCTGTTATTTTATTTTTTTCTATTCGAAATGCACACGGTTTCTATTAACAAAAAAAAAACAAAAAAAAAGAAAGAAAAAATTGATTTAACTTTATATCCATGAAAAATATATTCTGAATGAACGCGGTTTCTATGAAAAAAAAAGAAAAGAAAGAAAAAATTCATTTAACTTGACATCTATGAAAAATATTCGATAAGATTTTGTAGAAATCATTTTTGTCTCGTATTCGCGTAAATTGCAAATATACTTGTTTAATTATCTTACTCAAAATATCCAAAGTAACAAAAACGCATTTATTGCAATAATATGCATAAATATTTTCAGAACATACCCTCCACTCCCTTCACCACCACTAATCCTTCAAACTCGTGAAAGAAAAAGTTATAAAAATAATGTTAAATAATTGCAAACAAAACAATGATATTAATATTAATAATAATAATACTTTAAAAAAATTATAATATGTAAGAGAGAAAAGAAAGAAAAGATAGTTCATCTTTAAGATAATAAAATCGTGCCCTTCTTCCCCTCCCCCCTCTCCCCACCCCATAATCCATTCATCCAAATTACATTCTCAAGAATGTAAATCAAATGTTTTTATTAGAAAAGTCAAATAATTCTAACCCAGTTGGGGCAAAACTAGCTGACCATTTTCTTACTTTTCGGTATCAAATTAGGGTAACTTTCTATTCCTATTGGACATTTACTTCCCTTTCCCAATCGTATTCCTAATCTTCGAACATTATATATATATATATTTCTTTCTTTTTCTTTCTCATTTAGTTTCACACACTTATCTTCTAGCATTAATCCTCAATTCGGAGGCACGTCCAAATAATCTTTCGTATTAAGGAACAAAACGAACTTTTTTTTCTTATTTTCTTAGATTGGATTAAATAGGACATCTTCCACATATCTTATTCGAATCATCTAATCCGATTTTGTTAGTTTAATTGGAAGAAAAATAATAGGTAATATAATAAGGGGGTAGACAACGACATTAAAAAACATAAGTTATAAATGTTACACAAATATTATTACATCAATTATTTACTCTAATCTAAATGATATTATAAATTATATAATAATAATATTTTTAATTAATATTTTATAATAATATTTTTGAATAATATTATTTTAGAATAATAATATTTTAGAATAATATTTTTGTTTAATTTACAATTAATCTATTGTTACAATTAACGTCATAAATAATAGTAATAATATAATTAAAAAAAAAAATAAAAAAAAGAAACAAAAACCAAAAAAAGATAGAAATTTGTATAAATAATTTATTCGCAAGAAACAATCGGAGTAATATTTTAAGAACAATGGTTCCTATTTGATCCAACTTTAAAAGAGAAACAACAAGCGTAAAAGGAAAACAGATAGACATTGTGAGAAATAGCAAAAAGGGACAGAATGAATGAGAAAAAGAGAGAGAGAGAGAGAGAGAGAAGGAACTAATGGATCCTGATGTTCCCTTCTCAGTGCAATAATGGAAGGGTCCAAACGCATCAACGCATCGTTTCCTATAAACGTTTCTCACTATCTTCATCATGATTAATGAAATGATCTATCAAACTCATTAGTCATTCGTTCGAATAAAACATTTTACTAACGATCATATACTTTTATTTCTCTAAATTATTATTATTATTTTTATTATTGTTATTATTATTTAATATGTGTCATATTTAATCTGATATATAATAATATAATATTTTATCTGAATTTTTTCTTGCAATTAGTGATTTAAGAATTATGAAATCTATTTGTATTTATTAAAATACTATTTATTGCAGATTGTACCTACGAAAATATAACTGTGTAATAACGTTCAAACAAATAAGTATACTTTAATTTAAATAATAGAGTAAAAATTAAAAAAATGCTAAAATCAGAACGTTATAATTTTAAAATCTATTTATTAGGTATATTATTCCCATTATACACATGCGCAACGTTCGGAATGTCATATAAACAAAATTCAATAAAAGAATTTTATTTTCATAGAGGCCAATGAATTAGTTTACTGTTGGATTTCGAGGAGAACGGTTCATCGATCTTTATTAAATATGTAATTAAGATATACTATTGTATTTATTTTTAAATTTTTTTCATGTAAGAAAAATTAATTAGCATAACGGTGTAACGACACCAACTGTATATATATATTAATCAATTGGTAATTTTCTACATAATAATTTCAAATTTTACTTCTATCACGTATGATGACCAAGCACATTCTTTTATTGTTTATTTTTTACTTGTTGCAATATGAATTTCTATTGGGATTATATCGCATACAGATATTTTAACAAAAACATATAAATAATATATTTTTCAATAAACTATACTATTGCAAAGGATTATAAATAAAATACGTTCAATTTGTTAATACACATTACAAAACAATATCACTGTCTATTGAATCAAATGAGAAAGACAGAGAGAGAGAGAGAGAGAGAGAGAGAGAGAATAGATAAATGGAGTTAAAAACATATACGAACAACAGATGTTCCAGAAACATTTGATTTATGATTTTTCCGTGTTTCAAAGAAAAGTAATTTTGCTTCGTGGAATTTATTTGTTGCAAGGAAAGGTAAATTATCGATAAAACTGAGCATAGTAAAACTAGCAAATAGTAACAATATAGCAACAACAAAAATTAAAGAAATAAGAAAATAATGATACAATGAAAAATACAGCAAGTATGCGATTACACAAAACTATTTTGTAGTCGTAACACAAAGGATTTTAATGATAATTAATCGGACCGAACGAACCACACAATTAGAAAACATCTTTTAAATGCTATGTGTTCTATGGAATAATCTCTCTCTCTCTCTCTCTCTCTCAGTCTTTTTATTTTCTTTTTATTCTTTTCTGTAAAATTTTTACTACTATTTTTTATCACTCTTTCTGTATTTTTCATTCGTGGAATTTCATCAATAATTAAGATCGACGACGACGATTTCTAACAGTTAAAGTATACAACGTTACTAATTTGGTCTACGTCGTTTTGCAATTTATAATAAAAGAACCGTTAATTTAATAATGATTAGAAATATTTAATTTGGGAAAAATGTTTCTTCTAAGAGAGAATGTTTTCTATACTATTTTGTATTTTAATATTAAAACGGTGTTTAAAAAAAGTATTAAATTTATTTCACGTATACGTGTGCGTGTTTTATTGCAATGCGAATGATACGTAAATGTGAGCGAGTGTGCATACTGTGGGAGAATATATATATATACGTGTATATACATGTATAGAATTATTATGGTCTTACATTAGATCTGAAAAAGAAATAAATGATTTTATTAACAAACATATTTAAAATCTTTGATACATTTCCACAAATATTTGAAGTTATATTCGTTATAGAATTTAAAAAAATTATATTTCATATTTAGTGTTTATATGCGTGCCTTCAGAAATGCATTTATAAGTATATTTAAAGATGAAGCAATTTAAGACACTCAAATAAAAAAGAATCCAGAAGGTTTGATGATAAATCCAACGATGATCACCTGTAACAAGAAGCAAACTATATTACTCATACAATCAAGTGATGCAATAGCCTGACATATAAATCGTCCAATTTGCAGATGCACTTTCAAATTGAATTCTTTACTTATTTTTATCAAATCTTTATTTACCGTTGCAATAAAATTAAATTTAAACGCGTGATTTTACATTTACATAAAATAAATAAAAATGTGAAGAAATAGGAAAAGTAAAAATACTAAGCTACTAAAAAAATAAAATGTATTAATTATAGTAAAATACTCTGAAACTGCATTTTATAGAAAAGAAAATTGCAAATTTAATAAAATACGAACACAATGAAAAATTTTAAAGATGAAACAAGAAAAGAGAAATTACCTTAATATTCACCGAACGTTAATTAAGCTTCAAAATTTTATAATAAGGGACTTTTAATATTTTTAACTCTAACTAAACACATATGCATCTTTGGGACGATATAGACACAAATTAGTGTCCCAAGGAGATGGAATGGTCCATCATCTCCAATTACGACTAAAAATTAATGACGAGCAAGAAAGTAATATAATAAAATACAAAATATGACTAAAAAGCTATTCTCGAGAAGTTCCAACTTGCTGTTAAACCTTGGAAAATAACTCAATAGTCTATGTAGTTGCCCTCTTCAGCCACAAATTAGTGGGGGCCTCTTCGGCATTAGCCTCTTCGGCATTTAGCCTCTTCTTTCTTCGTGCCCTAAACACTGCTGTGAGGCTTTTTCTAAGTGCATTTTACAATACATTTCCTAAACAATCGCAACTTGAAGAAATCCACAAATCGTACAATTACATTTACTCGAATGCCTCAACAGATATTTGATCTAATTGATGAACCTATTATTAACACTTTGCATTTAAAAATTAAATAATATCAAACAGAAGCAGAAACTTTGTCATAAATCTTATGGTCTTAATTTTTTACTCGACTACTTTCATCTTTTATCTTTCAACTACTTTGTATTTACTATACATATATAACAAATGAAGTATTCAGTAGGAATTACCAAAGAGCAAAGCGTTAATATACTTAATAATAAGTAAGTATCCAACGTATTCAGCTATCTTCACTTTTTCGAAAAAATATTAATTGTCAAGAAAACGCAAAGACTTTTGAATTGTTCGATACTGATTTATATCTCGAAGTACAGAGTATCAGCAATATATGGAAAAAATACAAGAAATATTTAAATTATAAATGAATCTAAACGTTGCTGAAACTTTGTATAATATCCGGAGAAGAAATTTTCCATTCCTGAGTGGAAATTACAATCGCCCGACTTCTCCGGTCTCTACCTACTTACAAATTAAATAAACATTCACAACTAAGAATGCTACCTGCTTGTCTATTACCCATATTTAAAAACAAGCAAACATACATACCCACCCACACACTCCACGATTCTCACACATACCACCAGGGTGCAAAAGCCTAAACTAGAGAGCATGTCCCGGGACACCTCCGACACCATAGTTCAAACGCGTGTTTTCTAAACTTATGGGAGTACGTACCAATGCTGTAATCGTCTGCCAAGGCTAATGATTATTGCAATAATGACTAAAGCAAAAATACTGGTACATACTAGTATATATCAGCATACTAATATAATACAAGTATTGTCATATTTCACAAATAAATGTGGGAAGTCTACTATTCAAAACGATTCGAAAAAAAAATGAGAAAAATTTAATATAAATAGAAAAATACAACCTTGTGTATTTTGCATATCACACCGAATTCTAGGTGTACTATACTAAGTAGTATTCTAAGTGATAAATAATGCATTAATTAAAAATTATCACGAAACGAAGTACAGTACACACTACCTAATACGCACATACAGGTGTAAAGTACATCGTGCAACCACTAGCACAATGACAGCCGCCAATAGGGGTAAAACTTAAAACTAAACCCACACTAACTGTTTCTCACCCATACGCGAGTAGCACCTGGGCACACGCATAGATGAGAACGTAGAAAGTATAGGGGGGAGAAACGGGAGATTAGTAGATTAGAAGCTGAAAATCCTGATCTAAAAAATATGATTAAAGACACATAAATATATAAGCCATAAATACATTTTTATAGAAATTTATCTAAGCGGTTAAGGACTCTACAATTTATTTGATAAATATTAACTTTTAATATCTTTTAATATCTTTTAATATATTTTAATATATTTTAATATATTTTTAAAAACCTCGGACGACTCCTTTCATTAAGTTGGCTGTTCTAATAAAAGAACTGGGCTTTGAGCCACCACTTAACTGCTAGAATCTATCCGTCACGAATGAGTTTGTCTTCTTGCCCATTTATTTATAATATCGAAACATCGATATATCAAAATAATCGCGATTAGATAAACTAAGTACGATGCAATGCATGTAAGACATTTATTAAATTCTTTTCTGGACGAAAACGAGAGTAAATAGATACTCGATTACGCCACTACTAACCACGAACAAAACACGTAATAAAAAAGAAAGTGCATTAATTGATTGCATTATTAATTAAATGAATTTAACCGGTGAGACAAGAAAACCTATCCTGAACTAATATCATAAAACATACAATACAATACAATTCAATATACAATTTTCATGAGTAGCTCCTAGAAAGGAATTACTCATGTGCTCGTCACTAATTTATTTAAATAATTACAACCAGTAACTCGTGCCGATTAGGACCTTTCATCCTCGGCATGATTGAGCACCGGAGGAACTTTAAATTTTTGTACTCACTACGTAAGAAGTTCTACGATGGCTCCAAAACACTCCTACTTCGAAGCAAGTATTGCTGTTCGATAGTCGGAAAGTTCCTCAGTTTTCTATTCGAGAAGATCCATCGAAGATCCATCGAAGATCAATCGAAGAATTCATTCCACATCTTTTAAAAGGTAAGAATCCATTGTCATATCTGTAACATAACATAAAACAAAGCAATAAGTTATCTGTAATATGATCTAAAATCATAAAAAATAAAATCGAATAACATGTAGATAAAAATGAATACTTACAATGCATTCCAATGAGACGAAGCTCAATGGCACCATGGTGATGCATCTCGCGTGAATCTAATAACGCGGTATAAACGAAAATAAGAAACTATAGATTAGTTTCTTATCGCGAAACCGAAAGTTAATTATACGACGAACAACACTGAT
Source organism: Polistes fuscatus (assembly GCF_010416935.1). Taxonomy (NCBI): domain Eukaryota; kingdom Metazoa; phylum Arthropoda; class Insecta; order Hymenoptera; family Vespidae; genus Polistes; species Polistes fuscatus. The sequence goes on along the minus strand of NW_025113075.1, from coordinate 4,071,937 downwards.
TCTAATTCGCGTTTGATTTTAATTTTTGGTTTACGCCCGATCACTGACTCTACACAAGCAATTCAAAGACTGCTATGCACACAGTCAATGAAAGTACAAAAATCTTCATTGATGCACTGACTTTAATGCGCGAACAGTCTGTACGACTGTTTAAAAATAAAAATACAACTTTACTCGAACAAATTCTAATGCAATTACTGCTTTGGTCGCAGTTAATTTAATATATAAATTTCAAAAATAGTTCGCGAAACGCGATGGAATTGAAATTGACGAACGAACGTGCTTCTAATCCGTGATTTTAATTATATTTATACGATCAAACACTCCCGTACATTGCTTCGCGCACGATAGCAATCTGAAACAGAAATAAAAAACAATACTATTAATATCATTACTATTATTGAAAACCATTGAAATTTCTGTGGAATTATTGAATACAAAAATACACTTACTTCGAATATTTATCGATGAATGCACGATGGGTCTCCTACCCTTAGGATGACGATGACAATGCACAAACACAGACTTTACAATTGCATTGCATGCATTCAATTCAATTAAACTAATTTAAAAATGAATGTAATTAATAAAACGCGAATACATTTTAACGAACACTGATTTTACACTGCACTATTTCAATGATGATCTGAAACAGAAATAAAAACAAAATCATGAATATCATTGTTATAAGAAAAAATTATAATAATTATTGTGAAAATGTTTTACATAAAAATTGACTTACGTTTATTCTTCATTGATGAATGCATGATGGGTATCCTACCCTTAGGATGACGATGAGCACACGTTTAAACCGAATAAAAGAAACTTTCGGAGTTTCTTTACCCGAAAAAACGAAACTTTTACATACGGCGTACAACACTGACTACTTTCCGATTCTTTTGTATTTTATTTTAACGATAAGCACACGAGTACTTCATTGCTTACGCGCTCGATTGCAATGATGTTCTGAAACAGAAAAAGAAAAAGAAAAAGAACAGTTGATGTCATTGTCGTAATAAAAAACCATTGAAGTTATTATATAAATTGTTGATAGATAAATATACTTACTTTTAGTCTTCATTGATGACTGCAGGATGGGTATCCTACCCTTAGGATGACGATGAATAAAATAAAATTAAATAAAACTCTGAAAAGCTGAAACATACTAAAGATTATAGAACAAAATTCCCTGTGAATCATTTCTGAAGGCGGGGCATACATTAAAAAATACTTTGTAATAAATATTCAATGTAAATTATAAAAAGAAAATGTAATAATCTATGAGAATAGAAATTATTAAAAGTAAAAGTTAACAAATACTTGTTAAATGTACCAAAGTATATAACAATTTCTTTAATAATGCTTGCTATATATTTTAATATACAAATTCAAGCAATATCAATTGCCTCAATCTCACTACTTGTATAAAATTACATACAAAGTATGTAATGTTGGTAAAAATATTAATTAAAAATCTTGAAAGTTCTCTTAATAAAACAATAATTGATTAGCAAACTCAATAAAGAGTTATATAAAAAATAAACCGTATTTTTTAATATTCTATGTAATGAGAAGCTTATCAACGTATTTACATTAATACAATAACGTCAGAAATAAAATTATAAAATTATTTAATACGTTACGCGCGTTCGTTAGATCTTTATTCATCGAAGGACGTAAGGAGAATGGTGATCTCTCTGTGTATATCTCATAGGAGTGTCGAATGCTCGGTGCTCGTCTGTTTTCGTTTTGTTTTCGGCTGTTTTTCTTCTCTTCTTAGCTCGAGAAATTCCTGGAAATATACATAACGTTCGTTATTGCCTTTAGGTCGAATGTATTGTATTTTATTTCTTTCTTTCTCACTCTCTCTTTCTCTCACACTCTTTCTATTACACTTCTTTGCATTATAAAAAAAAAGAGATAGACTAACCTCACAAATATGAAGGAGATAAAATAGTTAACACCATAATAAGGTTAAGAACGTGTATTTGCCTAGAGTCTCCCAATGCTCGGAAATCTAAAAAAAAGAAAAGAAAAATAAGAATACACTAGTACAATATAAAGAAAATCAAATGTATGAGTTTATGTATACGAGCTACCTATACTTATGTATATATGCCTGCATGTGTGTGTAGGTTATAAAAATCGAATTTAATACGAAATACGATCTTTAAAGACATAATTATGACAAATAATTAATTAGAGCATCATTAGAGATGGTAATAAGTATCGATACCGTGACAAAAAGGTGAAAATTAGAAGAATATATTATTTAATAACATTAGTGAGATTTGACGCGACGCTGAGAATAACCAATGATTACATTTTCACACATATCTTTCGAACTTTTTAATATTTCGTTTTGAAAACACTCGCGTATGAAAATCTTGCTTGTAGCTATCGTTTGATATATAATAGAAGGCTGTACGTTAGAAAATATCTTTTAATTACCTGAGATTAACGGGACGATGTATTATCCGTGCGATTTTCACCACCGACGTAACGAAAAAGAAAGAAGGAATTTTAGCAATGCGCGCTGCTTATTGGTTGATAATTATTTCGAACGTAAGTACCAATTAGAAATCATTTTGGCACAAATGAAATACGCACACAAGCTTGCCTTACTCACACGTACTTGCCGTAACTCGGCTTTCTTTATACCACGTTAGTTAAGAGTGATATGATAATCTATTTATTAAATAAATTAAAAATTTATTCTTTTGTCTATTTGAGGTACTCGTATCTTGTTATTATTTAAAAAATAACCAGTAGTTTAAACACAATACATACACACTTTTTTTTTATGACATAGAACAGAAAAGAGCACATTCGTATAAGCAACGTCGTTGTAGCTATCCTTAAAACAATTGACATCTCGCTCGCTATGGAGCGGAAATTTGGTACCTAATCGATAATACAGATCAATTACACGACTTTTTCATTATCGATGCACATTACGCGAATTTTTTCTCTGCCAGATGGCACGCGATGTCAATTGTCTTAAGGGTGTCTATAACGACGTTCCTTTGTTTCTTTATGATGTTCATTTTTTAATTCTTTAAGGATGGCCACAGTGGCTTATATAATTGTGCTCTTTATAGTTCTATGTGATAAAGATTTAAGTGTGTATTGTGTGTAAACTACTGGTTATTTTTTAAATAATAACAAGATACGAGTACCTATAATAGACAAAAGAATAAATTTTTGATTTATATAATATAAAAATTATCATATCACACTTGACTAACGTGGTATGAAGAAAGCCGAGTTACGGCAAGTACGTGAGAGTAAGGCAAGCTTGTGTGCGTATTTCATTTGTGCCAAAATGATTTCTAATTGGTACTTACGTTCGAAATAATTATCAACCAATAAGCAGCGCGCATTGCTAAAATTCCTTCTTTCTTTTTCGTTAAGTCGGTGGTGAAAATCGCACGCATAATACATCGTCCCGTTAATCTCAGGTAATTAAAAGATATTTTCTAACGTACAGCCTTCTATTATATATCAAACGATAGCTACAAGCAAGATTTTCATACGCGAGTGTTTTCAAAACGAAATATTAAAAAGTTCGAAAGATATGTGTGAAAATGTAATCATCGGTTATTCTCAGCGTCGCGTCAAATCTCACTAATGTTATTAAATAATATATTCTTCTAATTTTCACCTTTTTGTCACGGTATCGATACTTATTACCATCTCTAATGATGCTCTAATTAATTATTTGTCATAATTATGTCTTTAAAGATCGTATTTCGTATTAAATTCGATTTTTATAACCTACACACACATGCAGGCATATATACATAAGTATAGGTAGCTCGTATACATAAACTCATACATTTGATTTTCTTTATATTGTACTAGTGTATTCTTATTTTTCTTTTCTTTTTTGTAGATTTCCGAGCATTGGGAGACTCTAGGCAAATACACGTTCTTAACCTTATTATGCTGTTAACTTTTTTATCTCCTTCATATTTGTGAGGTTAGTCTATCTCTTTTTTTTTATAATGCAAAGAAGTGTAATAGAAAGAGTGTGAGAGAGAAAGAGAGAGTGAGAAAGAAAGAAATAAAATACAATACATTCGACCTAAAGGCAATAACGAACGTTATGTATATTTCCAGGAATTTCTCGAGCTAAGAAGAGAAGAAAAACAGCCGAAAACAAAACGAAAACAGACGAGCACCGAGCATTCGACACTCCTATGAGATATACACAGAGAGATCTCCATTCTCCTTACGTCCTTCGATGAATAAAGATCTAACGAACGCGCGTAACGTATTAAATTATTTTATAATTTTATTTCTGACGTTATTGTATTAATGTAAGTACGTTGATAAGCTTCTCATTACATAGAATCTTAAAAAATACGGTTTATTTTTTATATTACTCTTTATTGAGTTTGCTAATCAATTATTGTTTTATTAAGAGAACTTTCAAGATTTTTAATTAATATTTTCACCAACATTACATACTTTGTATGTAATTTTATACAAGTAGTGAGATTGAGGCAATTGATATGCTTGAATTTGTATATTAAAATATATAGAAAGCATTATTAAAAAAATTGTTATATACTTTGGTACATTTCACAAGTATTTGTTAACTTTTACTCTTAATAATTTTTATTCTTATAGATTATTACATTTTTTTTTTATAATTTACATTGAATATTTATTACAAAGTATTTTTAATGTATGCCCCGCCTTCAGAAATGATTCACAGGGAATTTTGTTCTATAATCTTTAGTATGTTTCAGCTTTTCAGAGTTTTATTTAATTTTATTTTATTCATCGTCATCCTAAGGGTAGGATACCCATCCTGCAGTCATCGATGAAGACTAAAAGTAAGTATATTTATCTATCAACAATTTATATAATAACTTCAATGGTTTTTTATTACGACAATGACATCAACTGTTCTTTTTCTTTTTCTTTTTCTGTTTCAGAACATCATTGCAATCGAGCGCGTAAGCAATGAAGTACTCGTGTGTTTATCGTTAAAATAAAATACAAAAGAATCGGAAAGTAAAGTCAGTGTTGTACGCCGTATGTAAAAGTTTCGTTTTTTTCGGGTAAAGAAACTCCGTAAGTTTCTTTTATTCGGTTTAAACGTGTGCTCATCGTCATCCTAAGGGTAGGATACCCATCATGCATTCATCAATGAAGAATAAACGTAAGTCAATTTTTATATAAACATTTTCCCAATAATTATTATAATTTTTTCTTATAACAATGATATTCATGATTTTGTTTTTATTTCTGTTTCAGATTATCGTTGAAATAGTGCAGTGTAAAATCAGTGTTCGTTAAAATGTATTCGCGTTTTATTAATTACATTCATTTTTAAATTAGTTTAATTGAATTGAATGCATGCAATGCAATTGTAAAGTCTGTGTTTGTGCATTGTCATCGTCATCCTAAGGGAAGGAGACCCATCGTGCATTCATCGATGAATATTCGAAGTGAGTATATTTTTGTATTCAATAATTCCACAGAAATTTCAATGGTTTTCAATAATAGTAATGATATTAATAGTATTGTTTTTTATTTCTGTTTCAGATTGCTATCGTGCGCGAAGCAATGTACGGGAGTGTTTGATCGTATAAATAAAATTAAAATCACGGATTAGAAGCACGTTCGTTCGTCAATTTCAATTAGATCGCGTTTCGCGAACTATTTTTGAAATTTATATATTAAATTAACTGCGACCAAAGCAGTAATTGCATTAGAATTTGTTCGAGTAAAGTTGTATTTTTATTTTTAAACTGTCGTACAGACTGTTCGCGCATTAAAGTCAGTGCATCAATGATGATTTTTGTACTTTCATTGACTGTGTGCATAGCAGTCTTTGAATTGCTTGTATAGAGTCAGTGATCGGGCGTAAACCATAAATTAAAATCAAACGCGAATTAGAATCAGTGTTGTTCGCCGTATAATTAACTTTCGGTTTCGCGATATAACTATAGATTAGTTTCTTATTTTCGTTTATACCGCGTTATTAGATTCACGCGAGATGCATCACCATGGTGCCATCCCAGCTTCGTCCCATTGGAATGCATTGTAAGTAGTCATTTTTATCTACATGTTATTCGATTTTATTTTTTATGATTTTAGATCATATTACAGATTACTTATTGCTTTGTTTTATGCTATGTTACAGATATGACGATGGATTCTTACCTTTTAAAAGATGTGGAATGAATTCTTCGATGGATCTTCGATGGATCTTCGATGGATCTTCTCCAATAGAAAACCGAGGGACTTTCCGACCGTCGAATAGCAATACTTGCTACGAAGTAGGAGTGTTTTGGAGCCATCGTAGAACTTCTTACGTAGTGAGTACAAAAATTTAAAGTCCCTCCGGTGCTCAATCATGCCGAGGATGAAAGGTCCTAATCGGCACGAGTTACTGGTTGTAATTATTTAAATAAATTAGTGACGAGCACATGAGTAATTCCTTTCTAGGAGCTACTCATGAAAATTGTATATTGAATTGTATTGTATTGTATGTTTTATGATGTTAGTTCAGGATAGGTTTTCTTGTCTCACCGGTTAAATTCATTTAATTAATAATGCAATTAATAAATGCACTTTCTTTTTTATTACGTGTTTTGTTCGTGGTTAGTAGTGGTGAAATCGAGCATTAATTTACTCGTTTTCGTCCAGAAAAGCATGTAATAAATATCTTACATGCATTGCTTTGTACATAGTTTATCTAATCGCGATTAATTTTGATGTATCGATATTTCGATATTATAAATAAATGAGCAAGAAGACAAACCCATTCGCGACGGATAGATTCTAGCAGTTAAGTTATGGCTCAAAGCCCAGTTCTTTTATTAGAACAGCCAACTTAATGAAAGGAATCGTTCGAGGTTTTGAAATATATTACAAGATATTCAAAGTCATTATTTATTGAATAAATTGTAGAGTCTTATCCGCTTAGATAAATTTTTATAAAAATGTATTTATATCTCTTGTATTTATGTGTCTTTAATCATATTTTTTAGATCAGGATTTTCAGCTTCTAATGAACTAATCTCCCATTTCTCCCCCCTATACTTTCTGCGTTCTCATCTATACATGTGCCCAGGTGCTACTCGTATGGGTGAGAAACAGTTAGTATAGGTTTAGTTTTTAGTTCTTCCCCTATTGGCGGCTGTCATTGTGCTAGTGATTGCACGGTGTACATTGCACTTGTGTGTGCGTTAGGTATGTGCATTATACATCGTTTCGCGATACATAATACCGGGCATTTTTTAAAGTTACTGAATAAAAAACTTGTAGTGTCACGCGTACGATACGAATTTTTTTTTCTTTTACAATCGTTTTGCATAGTAGAGTTTACCGCATTTATTTGTGGAAACTATAATACTCGTATATAACTAGTATGCATATATACTAGTTTATACTTGTATTTTTGCATTAGTCATTTATGCAATAATCACTAGCCTTGGCAGACGATTACAGCAATTGGTACGTACTCCCATAAGTTTAGAAAACACGCGTTTGAACTAGGGTGTCGGAGGTGCCCCGGGGCATGCTCTCTAGTTTAGGCTTTTGCACCCTGGTGGTATGTGTGAGAATCGTGGAGTGTGTGGGTGGGTATGTATGTTTGCTGTTTTTAAATATGGGTAATAGACAAGCAGGTAGCATTCTTAGTTGTGAATGTTTATTTAATTTGTAAGTAGGTAGAGACCGGAGAAGTCGGGCGATTGTAATTTCCCCTCAGGAATGGAAAATTTCTTCTCCGGATATTATACAAAGTTTCAGCAACGTTTAGATTCATTTATCATTTAAATATTTCTTGTATTTTTTCCATATATTGCTGATACTCTGTACTTCGAGATATAAATCAGTATCGAACGATTCAAAAGTCTTTGCGTTTTCTTAAAAATTAATTTTTTTTCGAAAAAGTGAAGATAGCTGAATACGTTGGATACTTACTTATTATTAAGTATATTAACGCTTTGCTCTTTGGTAATTCCTACTGAATACTTCATTTGTTATATATGTATAGTAAATACAAAGTAGAGTAAAGATAAAAGATAAAAATAGTCGAGTAAAAAAGTAAGACCATAAGATGTATGACAAAGTTTCTGCTTCTGTTTGATATTATTTAATTTTTTAAATGCAAAGTGTTAATAATAGGTTCATCGATTAGATCAAATATCTGTTGAGGCATTCGAGTGAACGTAACTGTACGATTTGTATTGTAAAATGCGCTTAGAAAAAGCCTCACAGCAGTGTTTAGGGCACGAAGAAAGAAGAGGTTAAATGCCGAAGAGGCTAATGCCGAAGAGGCCCCCACTTAATTGTGGCTGAAGAGGGCAACTACATAGACTATTGAGTTATTTTCCAAGGTTTAACAGCAAGTTAGAACTTCTCGAGAATAGCTCTCTAGTCATATTTGATATTTTATTATATTACTTTCTTGCTCGTCATTAATTTTTAGTTGTAATTGGACATGATGGACCATTCCATCTCCTTGGGACACTAAATTTGTGTCTATATCGTCCCAAAGATGCATATGTGTTTAGTTAGAGTCAAAAATATTAAAATTCCCTTATTATAAAATTTTGAAGCTTAATTAACGTTCGGTGAATATTAAAGTAATTTTTCTTTTCTTGTTTCATTTTTAAAATTTTTTATTGTGTTCGTATTTTATTAAATTTGCAATTTTTCTTTTCTATGAAATGCAGTTTCAGAGTATTTCGCTATAATTAATACATTTTATTTTTTTTAGTAGCTTAGTATTTTTACTTTTCCTATTTCTTCACATTTTTATTTATTTTATGTAAATGTAAAGTCACGCGTTTAAATTTAATTTTTTTGCAACGAAAAATAACGACTTGATACAAATAAATAAAGAATTCAATTGAAAAGTGCATCTGCAAATTGGACGATTTATATGTTAGGCTATTGCATCACTTGATTGTATGATTAATATAGTTTGCTTCTTGTTACAGGTGATCATCGTTGGATTTATCATCAAACCTTCTGGATTCTTTTTTATTTGATTGTTTTAAATTGCTTCGTTTTAAAATATACTTATAAATGCATTTCTGAAGGCACGCATATAAACACTAAATGTGAAATATAATTTTTATAAATTCTATAACGAATATAACTTCAAATATTCGTGGAAATGTATCAAAGATTTTAAATATGTTTGTTAATAAAATCATTTATTTCTTTTTCAGATCTAATGTAAGACCATAATAATTCTATACATGTATATACACGTATATATATATATATTCTCCCACATTATGCACACTCGCTCACATTTACGTATCATTCGCATTGCAATAAAACACGCACACGTATACGTGAAATAAATTTAATACATTTTTTAAACATCGTTTTAATATTAAAATACAAAATAGTATAGAAAACATTCTCTCTCAGAAGAAACATTTTCCCCAATTAAATATATTTAATCATTATTAAATTAACGGTTCTTTTATTATAAATAGCAAAACGACGTAGACCAAATTAGTAACGTCGTATACTTTAACTGTTAGAAATCGTCGTCGTCGATCTTAATAATTGATGAAATTCCACGGATGAAAAATACAGAATGAGTGATAAAAAATAGTAGTAAAAAGTTTACAGAAAAGAAAGAAAAAGAAAATAGAAAGACGGAGAGAGAGAGAGAGACAGAGAGAGAGAGATTATTCCGTAGCACACGTAGCATTTAAAAGACGCGTTTGTTATTTTTTTTTATCCTACAGTATAAAGCGAAACTCGAAAAAATGTTCTTTCATTAGCTATCTGTTCCTCCTTTTAATTACGCTTCTGTCCTATCTCGTATTATTACAAAAAGAAAAAGAATAAAAGAGTTATTCGCAGATAAAAGTATTATTTTATTAGAACGATCAATTTTTGTGCATGTACGTACGTACATTGTTACATAGTTTCCGATACGTGTATCAGAAAACTTATTATTTATTAGAAATGATTGAACGTTATTCTTCTATATGAAATCATAACTGTTAGTTTTTTCTTTATTATTATTACTGTTACGAATTATTCTTTTTTCTTTTAAAAAAAATTATTTATCAGAATATATCATTTATATTATTTTAGGAAAAGTAATTATAATTGTATTTGTTGCGCGTAGAAAAATGATTGTCGATATCGGATACGACGAAAGAAAAAAAAAACTTGTAAGATTCCGATACCTTGGTTGATATTTCATGTCAAAGAGGGTGGAGGATGGAGGAGGGGGGGTGTTTGGGAAAAAGTATAGTTGGAGGGGTGTTCGAAGAGGGATGTAGAACGATTAGAAGGGGTGGGTAAAGTGAACTGGCTGAGTTGGTGCTTTGGCCGGCAACTAGGCGCCGTGAGAACCGATTAACAGGCAACAACGTTAATGGATTTAACGCGTAGGAGCCAGGTTATCATCGGGTTATCGTCCCCGTTTCCGTTCTACGATCTACCGGGTCCGGTCAACAAATAAAATTCTATCGATTTCCATATATACGTATCGAATGAAAATCAAACGAATAAAAATAAAACCCAACGCGATTATTTTTAAATTCGTTTTTATTTGAAACGATTCGTAATGTTCATTTTCATTAGTATTAATCGATCGTTAATCAATTTTTAGTATTATAATATTTAATTTGAGACTTGGTATTATCTTATATATATAATTTATAATTATCAATTTATATGAATTTAATTTTCAAATCGATCGATTTATTTATTTATTTTTCTTATTTTTTATGTATTGTTTTATGTAGCTCTTATTTTAATATTTAATATTAATTACCACATAAGATCGTGTCGTACAAATAAGCCATACATTTTTGCATTAGTAAATCTTCATCTATACGAATATCGTACATATATTATTAATTTATTTTTATTAATTAAATCACGAAGATTAAAAATTACATTTTATATGATTTTGTTGTCCTTTTTTTTTTGTTTTATAAGTAGATGAAATTTTTCCTTCCGGTGAGCTCGTCAAAAAGCACTCCAACAGATCGATAAGGGATTTACCAAAGAGGATATGTTTTACTTGCAAGAAGGATCAACCGGATTGAGCTACGAATAATTTCCATCGAATTTACTAGAGACCCTTCCTTCATCATGTCATCCCTTTATATTGGCAACCTTTACTCAACCTTTGATATTAAAATCTTTATCTGGTATCTTAAATACATTTCTATACGTTCTTAATACACGAATACATTTAACAAATCTTATTCTTTCATAAGATTTATATTTATTTTTTCTTTCTTCCTCTTCGAGATCAATATTTTGATCTTCGATAAAAAAAATAAGATTGTCTTATATCGTAAGGAAAGAAACATTAATAGTCGATCTATAAATAAATAGGATTTCCTATAACTATCAAACTACAAAGGGGATGATTTAACATGAAAAACAAAGTCGATAATAGCTTTTGTTTTCTTTTATTTTCCCTTTTATTCTTTTTTCTTTCTTTTTTTTAAATATATAAAAAGTAAATTCATTAAATAAAAACTTACAAACGTTGAGAGTGTACTCGCGAGATAGTAGGAATGAAAAAGGTGAACGACGAGGAAAACGTAGGTAAAAGAACAAATATAAAAAAAAAAAGAGAAAAAGATTAAGGGTAAAAGAGTCTATGTAAAAAAAAAAAAAGAAAAAGAAAAGTTCTCCTCATCAGGAGCGCAAGTCAAACACGTCAAACGCGAATTAATGAAGTTGAAGTTGAATGAAAAAGAAAAAAGGGGAAAAAGAGGATAAAAACTGAGAGTTTTAAGCAACCTTTCTCCTCTCTCTCTCTCTCTCTTTCTATCATAATATCATATTCTTTCTCTCGTTCTAATGTATACATACTCTCTCCTTCTCTCTCATACGCACTTTTAAATACACTCATTTTCCTTCTCTTTCTCTCTTATCTTCTCTCTTCAATTCTCTCTTCAATTCTCTCTCTCTCTCTCTCTCTCTCTCTCTTCTCTCTCTTTCTCCCTCATAAACATTCTACACACATGTAACCTCTCTTTCTCTTTCTCTCTCTTTCTCTCCTCTCTTTTCCCTCTCTCTCCCTCCCCCTCTCCTCTCTCTTTCTCTCTCTATTTCTCTCTCTCTCTCTCGTTCTCTCTCTCCTCTATCTCTCTCTCTCTCTTTCTCTCTCTTTCTCTCTCCCTCTCTCTCTTCTTTCTCTTCCTCCGCTCTCTCTCTCTCTCCACGTTTCCTCTCTTTCTCTCTCCCTCCCTCTCTCTCTCTCTTTGTTTTTGTGACATGTGACTACATTAGAAAAAACGTTCTTGCAGTAAACTAATTATATCCAACTTAATGAGAATACCCCAGACAAAGAGAGAGAGGGATGAAAGGGGAAATGGGGAGGAAGTATCTCCTGAAAAGGTTGATCGTTAATTTAATGAAATTGATTAACTTACCTTGAAATAATATATTGGAAAAAGTGAACTTCATACTACCTGTGTGTATACATATATGTACTCGTTAAACGTTTTATTCCTAATTAATGAACCAAATCATACTATGTATGTAAAAGAGTAAAAAATAAAGAGAGAGAGAGAGAGAGAGAAAAAAATACATAAAATATATGTGGTTTGTTTTGTTTTTCTCTTTTTTTAATTAAAATACTAACCCTCGAGAATTGTATTAAATTAAAAAATTTTGATATACAAAACGATTATGTTACACGATACGTGATATTTGTAATTAAAAATCTTATCTGTTAATTATATTATTCGTTTAATACTTAATAGTTGTTTTTATAAATAATTTGATATTTTTAACAAAATTCTAATTACTTTGTTCTTTTATTTTATGATTTTGTTTATGATTATGCTTATTATTTTATTGATTTTGTTTATGATTATATATATAATAGAGTGTCAGTATTTGACATAAAGATAATAAACTAATGTATAATACGTAGATCATGTTTTATCGACGACGAGAAACATTTAAACGTATTATATATCGAAAACGTAATGAATTATATTTTTCTTGTTGTTCTTTTATTCTTTAAAAAAATAATTGACCAGAGCCATATGCTTATCGTCAAGTTTACGCATTTGCATACGCCTACCAAGATGATCGAAATACATATATGTATTTATACATACCATACATACACGTGTACACATATATACGCGTATACATATACAACGAGTATTTGACGTCATTAGCCCTTTCTTTCGAAATCACCTGAGCGAATTAAAATGTTTCAATGAATTTGTAAAGAGAATTTATTCTTTTGTTTCTTAATAAAAAAAAAAATTAAAAAAAAAAAGAAAGAGAAAAGTGTACAATGAAATTATCTGATCGAGTATTTTCTTTTTTATTTTTTGTTATTACAATTTTTTAAATAAATTCAATTTAGGACAAATAAAAACACTAATTAGGTATTATATTATATTATTACAGAATACAAATTTATTTATTAAATAAATATTTCGTATATTCGTATTTGTACTTATATAACTCGTGCAATCTGTTAAATAATTAAATGATCAAAACTTCGAAGAAGAAGAAGAAGAAAAAAATAAAAAAAGTATTAAAAACAAAATGATATATATACAAACATATTACTAAAATAACAAAATAATCTTACAGTATGTATAATTTATATACAAGTATGTAACATATACCCGTGCTTTGTTTTCCAATCTTTGATTACACTTCTTTACAAAACACTTCGACAATAAATCTCACATATTATATATTATATTATTACAAAATACAAATTTATTTATTAAATAAATATTTCGTATATTCGTATTTGTACTTATATAAGATAAAAGCCCCCTCGGTTGGCCAGGCCCCCTTTATTGGCCACTTTATGCCACAACAGTGATTATAAATTATATGCTGATGTGCACATGGTGACAGTTTTTTAAAAAAAAAATTCTAATTTTAAAATATCATTGAAAGTAATTCGGATTATTTTAAAAATATATTTAAAAACGAAAAAAATAAAGTTGTGCAAGACTTCTGTTTTTGGATGGTTTCTTGTTAAGTAAGGTAAGGATACTGTGATTTTTATTAACCTATATATTTCATTTTTGACAATAGCAACCAAAATATTTTTTTTTCTGCAATTAACATAGCTTAAAATTATTATAGAAATTGAAAATTAAGTGATTTTTAATTATTCTCCATTAAAAATATGGTGGCCAAGCATGGAGACAGTATTATTGCCTCTGTTTTTATCATTAGCCAACTTATGGCTATTCGCTTTGAGGTTATATATATTTGTACATAAAGTATTCAACTAGTTTTTTTAATACTAATGAGTAATTAATTTCTTTGTACACGAGTTTTGAGTTATTCAATTTTGATTTATTTAATAAATTAGTTAATAATTAATTATTTATTTTAAATAGGAAACATGGCCAAATGAGGGGACATGCGTGGCCAAAAGAGGGAGAAAGTTGGCTAAAAATAGGGACATTGCAAATCTATGTTTTTTTTAATTTATTATTAAAATATTTATGAATAATTTGTCTTTTCTTTATTTTTATTCAAAGCTGAAAGCTCAAGCTTACAGGTTAAACCATTAGTTTAGATGTAAGTTATTTTATTGAATGAATATAATTTTTCTAAAAAAGAAAACGGCTTAACTGGCCAACCGAGGGGCTTTTACCTTAACTCGTGCAATCTGTTAAATAATTAAATGATCAAAACTTCGAAGAAGAAGAAGAAGAAAAAAATAAAAAAAGTATTAAAAACAAAATGATATATATATACAAACATATTACTAAAATAACAAAATAATCTTACAGTATGTATAATTTATATACAAGTATGTAACATATACCTGTGCTTTGTTTTTCAATCTTTGATTACACTTCTTTACAAAACACTTCGACAATAAATCTCACATCTCTATAATTTACATTATTGAAGAAACAACAATTTACATAATTGATAAAGTAACTCTTCTCTCTCTCTCTCTCTCTCTCTCTCTCTTTCTTTATGTACTTATCTAACATTGTCTATTCTATTCTTTGAACACGCAAAGACCTTTCCAAACACGTTTGAAATGACATCGTGAGTTAGACAATAGAAACAATAAACCTTTTGAATACATTGAGAATATACATAAGTACGTACTATCTTGTTAGCACAATTCTATGCTTTTTCCAATCACGTACCAACTATATTCTCAAATAGTTTCCTTAAATAATATTATATTTGAATATATTTAATCTTGAAATATAAAACTTCCGATTACTTCCTTTACTTGTCAATATAAAATAGAACATTTCATACTTATATGACCTAATATTGCAATATTTATATAATATATTTGTTCGTTTTCACGTTAAAAGATATAAATTATGTGATATTAATTATCATAATTTTATAATTATTGATTTAATAAATGTGTTGTATTATGTGCGAAATAGTAACAAGCGTAACTTTGAAAACGGATACTATTCTGAACGAAAATATTATTTTTGTCGTTAACGAGCCTCTAACTAATATCCATTACGAGTGCACAACGTTTGTTATTCCAGAGAGAAACTTAATATGTAAAAGAGAAAATATAAAACTTTCAACTTTAATACTGAAGTATATTCAAGGACGTAAAAAAATACTAGAATAAAAATAGCAAGAAAGAAAGAATGGATATGATACGAATAACTATAAAATTTATATGATATATATATATAATTAAATATGTTGTAATATAATATTATTATTTAAAAAAAAAAAGAGAGAGAGAGTACACGCTTATTTTTATAATATATAATAATAAAATAATAATTGAAAATATATTACCAAAAAAAAATAAAGATATAATAATTATATTCTCTATTTCTTTTTATATTAAAATAGTTCGCGAGATACGAATAAAATGTTTCCATAATGTCCGATCAAATATTTCGAAATATAAAATAATTGCATATAATAGTATAGGTATTTCCATATAAATAAAAAAGGAAAATTATTTAAAATATATACGCACACATACGTACGTACATTACAACAATACTCATTAACGTGTGTATGTATACGTGTATAATTTTTTAAATAACAAATACGCATCGTGTCTGGAATTAATCATCGATCAATTAAAAAACACAAAAGTAATAAGTATTGCATTGAATTAATCATTAGAATTGTTTTCTCTTATCATTAATACGTTTCGTTTATTTAAATAAAAAGAAACAACAAAAAAATGATAGAAAATACAGTGCGTACTTTTGCCAATTAATAATTAGTACATTGAAATCGTGTATGAAAAAAAAAGAAAAAGGTGTAGCCAGCCGTTTTATTCATGATGCTTTTATGGTATTTAAATTATTCATCTTTTGATTATTTCTCTCTATCTATCTATCTTTCTCTCTTTCCTTTTTTCTTTTTTTTCTTTTTTTTCTTTTTTTTCTTTTCTTTCTTTTACTTCTTTCCTTTATCGATTTCTTTTTCTCGTATTGCTTGTAAAGCCTTTCAATCAAATTAAAGAACGCAAAACTGCATTAGGATGATCAAAACAACTATAATTCTAAGAATTCCATAAATATCATCATTTCTATCTCTCTCTCACTCTTTCTCTCATACGCAATCTCATTGATTTTGTTATATTTCTTTCTTTTTTTTCTTTTTTATTTTTATTCTTTTTTTTTATATATTTTTTTATATATATATAACCAATTAAATCATTTTATATTATCGGGGTTTAAAAAAAATTTCAACGACCATTTGGACGCATCGTAGAAAATAATTTTCTAATTATTACTATCATAAATAATATTTTATTTTTCATGGTACACCCTGTAAATGGCCAACATAAAATGGTTACAATCAAGTTTCTCGATAATCTTCGTATGTAACGTCGACTGAATTTATTGCAAATATCATTTTTTCTTTTTTCATTTATATTAGATAACACGATAAAATCAATAATTAATTTGAGAAGGTGATATTAAATTGAATAATAAATATCTATTGATAATTTAAAGGATTTTAATGGATACACTTTGTTTTGGTTTACATTTCGTTCGTTTCATTTTATTTTATCCATCCCATACATGGTTGGGGTCTGCTGTATGTGTGTGTGTACGTGTGTGTGTGTGTATGTGTATGTGTATAAATGTATACACGTATTTATAAGAGGTCCAGGTGTAAAATATGTTTAACGTAGATTATGCGATTTTTTTATTTCAAATACCATCTGATGCTTCAAAAGAAATATTCTTTGTTTTTATTAATAATTTGAATATTCTGAGGTAGTAACGTTTTCAGTACGTAATAAAATATAAATTACTTATTAAAAAGATATAAAAATATTCTATGTTTAAATGATCTGTCGAGTTAAAAAATTTATTTCTAAAAAGGTTCGTAAAAATGAAACTCAACCTATTTAAAATACATAATATTCTTTATGTTTATTATAATACACAATAATAATAATAATGTTATGATAATTTTGATAAAGATAATTATATTTATATATTAAAAATTATTCCTGTAAGACACAAATTATTTGAATCATTTGCAAAATATAATGAAACATCTGTTACCAATACAAACATTTTAATATTTATATAAATAAAATATATATATTTCAATTTATATATATTCTTATAATAATACCCCGTGTTAATATTATGCACTTAGTTCGTTCAATTTGAAATTAGATCATCCGATATATGATAATATACTGGGTGTCCCATTTCTCATTCTCCAAATTTTACCAATACTTTACGATAAAAATATGAACAAAATATATATATATATACAGTATGAACAAAACTCTGACACTATTCCTTAACACAGATTGTGTAACGATGTTCTAATTAAACTCTAACTTAACTGAAAACGTATTACTCGTTATATATAAAAAATAATTCGACAGAATTCTGACAAGAAAATATCTCATCGAAAGTATAAATTAATGTACTCTACCGTAAATGATGTATCGAACTTTCTATATCTACGTTTAAACTTTCGAGATTTTTGTTGATAAGGGCAACGATGGTAGGGCTGCTGAAGTTGTTGGGACGTCACAGATGCAACCTCGTTAAAGAGAAAGATCGATGTGCCTCATTCTCGTTCTATCGATCCTTCTTCTCCTGTTACTAAACCAATCCCTCCTCCTCATTCGTGCCACCACCCACCATGGACCCTTTTTACTCTCACTTTTATACTCGTTATCATGCACCCCTTCAAATATCATCTGTCGTTTCATCGATTCTTACAACACAGATTTATTTACATATTGTTCCTTTTTTCCCTCCCATTTTTTTTATCTCCCTTTTTTTTTGTGTAATGGTTTTCTGGAATATTATTTCAACGGAATCTCGAATGAAATTTTACTACTCCTATTAACATTAGATTTACGAACGTTTTGTTCGTTATTTCTTAATGACTTAGAAACATTGTTTGAATGAAGGGTTAAGTAGAGAGAAGGAATTAATATTTATGTATATTTTATTATTTAACTAAAAATCAACATATGTTTTTAAAAAACAATATTTAAATTTTACATATATATATATATATATTGGTGGAATAAATTTATTTTATGTAGATTTATATTCTTTTTATTTAATTTTAATGAGTTTATGAATTGTTGGATGTTTAATAATAATAAATTTAAGAAATTTTTGAAAATTTTTAATTTTTTTAATGATGATAGTTTTTTTTTTTGGTAAAATTTTAACATAAATGATATTATTCTTTCTATTGTAAATAAATTATTTTTTTTTAAACAAAAATTGTAAATATTAATGATTTTAATTCAACCATTTTAAATATTACAAAAATTATTATCTCAATCTTTTATATCTAATATAAAATTTAATTATTAACCATAAAAAAGGTATAGAAGAAATTACAGTATAAATTAATATATATATATATATTATAACCTCAAAACGCTCCAATGTATACCCTCCATATATAATTATAAAAAAAATAGGTAATAAACTTGTTTCAAATATTAAAAAAATCATTATATTAAATATAAAAAAACAAAAATAAAAAATATATATATATAAGTATATAGTATGTAGTATATATAGTATAGTATAGTATATATATGAGCCGTTATTTTGAAAGTGGCCTAACTCCATATAACCTTAAATTGAGATATTTAAAGGTTTGCGTTTCAATGCAATTAAAAATATACGTAAAGAATAACAATGAGTTATGTTGCTTAAGTGTATCTAAAGGTGTTCAATTTACAGTTCCTATTAAAATAATGGCAATTATTAAGTGAATAATATGCGTTTTCTTACCAAGAATGGAGTTAGGCCACTTTCAAAATTAACAACCAGATTCGTTATAAAATTTGAAGGAACCGAAGTCCATTCGACATAATTTAAGATGCTTCAAATTGCGAACAAACAATACTTATTTTATTTTACATATCTTTATAACACTTTAAAAACATAAATTATGCTATTCAAAATATTTTTTACAAACATAAATTACAATACAATTTTCTACTCATCTACATTTTGTGTATGTGAAAGGATTTAAATAAATCATGATGTTCCGGTGGTATATATCGTAATAAGTCAATTATGTCCTTGAATTTTGCGGTTGTAATTTGTCTTATATTTTTATACAGTGGTGTCAATACAATATTTTCGAACTTTTTGGTCTACCCCGACGTGGTATTAAATTCAGGACTTTCAAATTTTCGTTCTCATTCATTGATGTCTTATAGAAAATCTTATTCATTTTTGACAAAACGCATCCAACATATTTTTAACCAGTTTATTGGTTCTCCGTTAGAATTCTTGACCCTTTTAAAAATTGCGTCTTCTAATAATCTTGTTGATACAAATCTTCTTGTCTCATTTCATGTACAATAAAGTTATTACCTTTCCGACACTTTTTGATAATATTGTAATACTCTCGGGGGACAAACAGTAAATTATTTTTTTTTAATGCCATTTCTACCACACCAAAATCTCTACTTCTAATGGAGTTAGGCCACTTTCAAAATAAACGGTTCAGTTATTCAACTAACTCTGAAAACTTATGTGTCCAGATTTACCGTATTTACTCGGAATATAAAAAATCTTAAATGCTTTATTGATAGATAATTTGAAGCTGTACATGTTACCGTGGGTAACCGGAAAAAAATGAAAATAGAGTTAGGCCACTTTCAAAATAAACGGCTCATATAGTATAGTATGTATAGTATATATAGTAATCAAATTTTTAATGAGTCAAATTGGTTCAGTCCGTAAATCTAGTGTTAAAATACTGCGACACGAAGGGATGCACGAGTTTGAATGCATATTAAATGCATATTAAATGCATAGTTATGTGAAACGTTCTTGTCCGTTCATCCGTCCATCTGTTCGTCCGGTCTACGGAAATACCGTTCAGGATACTAGAGAGAAGAGAAATAGAAAGAGGTGAAGTTAGGAGATGGGGAGGCTCGAGCTTTAGCTTGAGTTTGAGCTTGTGAGCTTGAGGTTGTGAACAGAGAAACATGATCGAACGAGAAATCGCGATGACAAGCGGTGTTCAAACGTCGTCATTCCAGAAACAGACTGTTAATATTCGAGAAATTTCATTGCACTCACGTCGTCCACCCAAAGAGACTAAATCAATGTCCCCCTATTTCCCTTATGTATGAAAGTCCCATCGGAGTATATGTTTCTCTCTCTCTCTCTCTCACTCACTCTCATTCTCTATATGCGCATTTAGGTACTCCTGGGATTTTGTATTTATCGGTGTACGTATTTCTCTATGTATATGTGTGCTCTATCGTATTCGAATTAGTGATGTGTGAAGATGTAAGTGTGCGTGTATATGTGTGAGTATATGTGTGAAATATACGTATATATTTCACGTATGATATTTGGATTTCGAGATGTTTGAGTATGTAGGAATGTATTTTTTTATTTGATATATAGTTACTCAAGTTGTGTAATAGATATACAATAGATGTATATATGTATTATTTGATTTATGGTTTCTGAACTTGTATAATAGGTGTACATGTATGTAGGATTACATGTGTATTTGGTATATATCATGTGGATTTGTGATAGGTTTAAGTATATGGGTATATATGTATATATGGGATAAGAAATATATGGGTTATTGGATATATATTTGTATGAAGTGTGAGATATGTAGTGTTGTAAATGATCAGCGAGTATGTGGGTGTGTATATATGTGTGGTATGTAATGGGTAGGATTTGTAGATGTCTGGGTACATAAGTACATATAGTGTACGAGTGTAAGTATGAGTGTGTAAACGTAAATATGTATATATTATTACTATTATAATTTGTTATTACTTTAATAATGAATTTTCTATTATTGTAAATAAATATAAATAATATTATAAAGTAAAAAAAAAAATGCGACAAGTATAATAAATAAAATTAAAGTATTATAATTAAAAATATATAATTATAATTAATATATATAATAATATATATAAAATATAATAATATATATAAATATAATAATATATATAAAATATAATAATATATATTAATATAAATATATATTAATATAAAAAATATTAATATATATATAAAAATATATATAATTAAAAAGAAATTAGTGATAATCGAAAATACAGGAATTATGCATTACTATGAATCTCATTGATACGAAATTCTATATTTTGGAGTTTAATTAATTTATTTAAAAAAAAGTCTATTAGATTTCGAATGATCATTATTTGCCTGAGGTAACTTATTCAAATTCATGATATTAAATGTCCAATAAACTCAGCCCCAATTATTAAACGTCTAATAAAGTTAGTTCCAATTACTTAGGTACATGCTAATTAGATTATGCCACGTGTCCACCTAAAATCATCTCGTATATCTCTTTACGTGACTCTCATCCGCTAAATTACTTCACCTTAATTACATTCCCTAACATTCGTATCAAATGAACGAATTTTAATCGATTAATTATTCATTTATTACTACTTCACAAAATTATATAATTATAATAATTATATTAATTATATATTTACATAAATATATATATACGTGTATATACACGTCCCAAAGTTCGTTTAAACAATTACTTTGTTAAATTTGTTCTTTTTGTGTTTCAGATTTCAAACCAAAGATCGTAGAAGAAGGGGAAAGAAATACCTATAACTTTATTAGGAAATATTTAGAAAATAATAAATATAATTAAGAACTGTTCGCAAAGATCATCATCGTACGTTAAACGTAATTAATTAAAAAATACTTAAAAAAAAAAAAAAAGATAAAAAAAAAGAAAAACAAATCGTACAATAATTAATCATATTTTGTGTCTCCCATTTGTAAAATATAAATTCGTGAAAAGGTTTGTTCTAGAGATGAGATCTATCAAAAATATTACAATGTCGTGAATAATAATCTACGAAGTTGTTAAAGAAACATCGAAAAAAATTATAATTATATAAAATGAGAAAGAATAAGAAAGAAAAAAAAAACACAAATGCATGCAATAGAAAAACAACAAAATATATACAATCTCTGTCCGGGTATAAAATATTATATTTAAAATAGGGGTTGCATTACCCTAACACTTGGGAAAAATTAACACGGTGAGAAAATTTGTATTTGACGGAATTTTCAAGTAGCGTGTCAGCCCCTTTCTCCCCCGGGCTTCATTTGGCTCATAAGCCAAGTGTGTCGAGATGATTTCATGTGTGTGTAATTTATGTAACTTGTGTATACGTGTACGTGTGTGTGCGTATGGATGTATAAATATTGAACAATTAAACGGCCTCTCATTTTAATTCCGAACATTTCTTTCGACCGATGTATTGGTTTAAAAAACAACAAAAATACAAAATTACACGAATAAATGATTTTATAGGCTTCAAAAAAAAAAAAGAATAAAGAATAAAAATAAATATAAAGAAACAATCAGCTTTTCGTGTTTCAATGATGGGATTTTTGTCTGGAATAATAAATACCCATTAATCTTGAAAATAAAAATTGCATATTTTATCGACTAAACGATTTTATATTTAAATAAGCCCCGAGAAATTAATGGTACATTATGTATATAAGGTGAGTCATAAAGAATTTCCCTTAACTGAGAAGAAAAAAAAAGAAAAGATTTTATTTATCATGACTCTTTGTTATTTATAAATAATCGCATAAAAATCATCATTGTTTATATTATATATATATATTTATTTGTATAATATTAATTAACATTGTAATCTTAATTATCATTTATATTTCATTATTTCAATTTTGTTTAGTATTTAGAATTTACAAAAATTAGATTGAAAAAAAAAAAAAAGAAAATATATTTGCATTTTTTGATATTACGAGAAGTATAATAATTTGTCGAAGTTTTTATTATATTATTAAAAATCATGTTTAATGATACGTTAAAAAAATAATATATATATGTATTGTTTATTTAATATTTAAGATATGATATATTATTAATAAATTTGTTTACGATTCTACTATTATTTACTTAGTAATTATATTAATTAGTAATAATTATAAGTATAAAGAGTAAATAATAAGTAACGTTAATATTATTACAGTATAATAGTATAATATTAATTCTATATACTAGTATTATAGAATATATATATAGTAATGGTATAAAATATAATAATGTTAATAAAGACACCAACAAAAAAATCAAACATTCAAAACTCATTTAATTGATAGAATAATAAAAATAAAATGAATAATCAAACACCCAAACATTGTAAAATTAATAAAGTACGAATAATTGAAAGAAAATTACAAATACCGTATCCAATATATTTTTATTTCTATTATGACTACGTAATCTGACTAGTAATTTGTAACCAATCTGGTAACTTTTGATTCATCTTATAATTCTTCTAACACGGTTACTGACTTTTGTTCAGCCTATATTTTCTAAAAAGAAGAAAAAAAGAAGAAAATATAAAGCAAGTCAAAAATGTTCTACAAGTTTTTTCCATTTTATGACTAGAGGGCATTGAATAAATCGAAAAAGGGAAAAAAGACCCTAAGAACCCTATAGAACCCTATAGAATTAGAAGTAACGTTGGCCTAACGAAAGGAGAGACCTCATTTACGGTAAAGGGGAAGTACCTACTTCCAGGAAGGTCACCTTCTATCTCTGCCACCCCTTACTACCACCCCCATT
Source organism: Polistes fuscatus (assembly GCF_010416935.1). Lineage (NCBI taxonomy): Eukaryota > Metazoa > Arthropoda > Insecta > Hymenoptera > Vespidae > Polistes > Polistes fuscatus. Next base: position 4,047,862 of record NW_025113075.1, on the reverse strand, counting down.
CAATATTCCTCAATACCTTCCCCAATCATCCTTTCACCTAATCGTTCAAAGAAAAGCATTTACGGGCAAATCGAAGATGGCCGACGGATAAAAGACAAAGACTCATTCTTTACCTAACCTTTCATCTCGGTTCTAATCCGAAAGAAAATAAACCCCTTCCAACCAAAAAAAAAAAGAGAAAAGGGGGAAAGGAAAGTTCTCGAAGAAACCATAAAAACTATTCTAAATGTAAGACGTGATTTCACGCTTTCGGAATCCCCAAAACTTCGATCTTTTACTTTCGCAATTTCATCCCCCATTTTTTCTCTCCCCTCATATTCTTTCCTTTCTTTTCTTTTCCGTTCCTTGTTCGCCCATTTATTAGTTCCTTTTTTTTTTTTTTCTTTTATTCTATCTTCTTTTATCGCATTATCGAAGAATTACGTATTGAAACACCTAACTGTATATAATAGTTATATTTTAATTTGATTTAATATTCTTAAGAGTAATTTTGATCGTTGTTGGAAGTTTGTATTCAAGATGGCGGGTATAATAATCTCGATTATTCGATTTCTTTTGTTTTTTAACTGGATAAAATGTGAAAAAGAATTCGTAAAACTTCTTAAAGGGGGAAAAGAAAAGAAAAGAAAAGAAAAGAAAATCGTACGAATAGAATTTGATCGGATAATTCGCTTAATTAATTTTTTTAACACCTTTCCACTTCTCCAGCCCGCTTTATTCCTCCCCCTGTTAACCTCCTCGAGACTGCTGTTATAAAAAATATCTATCTGATCGATCAAATAACTCGTAAAATTCAACGCGAAGACTATAAAAAGAAATGCTCAATGAAATTTTCTAACGTTGGTTAGGGATTTACGATGTTCCTTCGTTCCATTTAACAAACGAATTGAAAAAAAAAAAAAATCAAAAAAAATACACGCGGTAAGAGGAAAAATCGCGGAACGGAACGGAACGAACGAACGAACGTTCTACGATCGTGTTTCATCTTGTGTCGTCGGTTCAAGTTTTTATCCAATGAATTTGATCTTATTAAAGTTTAGCAAATAATAAAATGAAAATCAAACGACGAATCGCGACGAATTTTGAACATCTTCAACGTGTGTTTACACGATAAGGATAGAAATTATTTAAAAAAAAATACAATAAATTATTAATAGTGAGTTCTCGTTATTATTTATTATATAAAAATAATAATCGATAAAAAAAAGAAAAAAAAATATGTGTAACACGGAACGTTGGAGAAAAATAAAAGCATACTTTGATAAATGATCGATGATCAAAAAATAAAATGAAAATCAAACGACGAATCGCGACAAATTTTGAACATCTTCAACGTGTGTTTACACGATAAGGATAGAAATCATTTAATTATAATAATAAATAATATAAAATAAATAATATAAAATATAATATAAAATAATATAATATAAAACATAATATAAAATAATATAAAATAATATAATATAAAATAAAAAAATACAATAAATTATTAATCGCCAGTTCTCGATATTATTTTTTACATAAAAATAATAATCGATAAAAAAAAAATTATTAATCGCGAGTTCTCGATATTATTTATTATATAAAAATAATAATCGATAAAAAAAAATAAAAATATGTGTAACACGTAACGTTGGAGAAAAATAAAAGCATACTTTGATAAATGATCGATGATCGAATAATAAAATGAAAATCAAACGACAAATCGCGACAAGTTTTGAACATCTTCAACGTGTGTTTACACGATAAGGATAGAAATCATTTTAAAAAAATACAATAAATTATTAATCGCGAGTTCTCGTTATTATTTATTATATAAAAATAATAATCGATAAAAAAAAGAAAAAAAAATATGTGTAACACGGAACGTTGGAGAAAAATAAAAGCATACTTTGATAAATGATCGATGATCGAAATAATAAAATGAAAATCAAACGACGAATCGCGACAAATTTTGAACATCTTCAACGTGTGTTTACACGATAAGGATAGAAATCATTTAATTATAATAATAAATAATATAAAATAAATAATATAAAATAAATAATATAAAATATAATATAAAATAATATAAAATAATATAATATAAAATAAAAAAATACAATAAATTATTAATCGCCAGTTCTCGATATTATTTTTTATATAAAAATAATAATCGATAAAAAAATAATTATTAATCGCGAGTTCTCGTTATTATTTATTATATAAAAATAATAATCGATAAAAAAAAAATTATTAATCGCGAGTTCTTGTTATTATTTATTATATAAAAATAATAATCGATAAAAAAAAGAAATAAAAATATGTGTAACACGTAATGTTGGAGAAAAATAAAGGCATACTTTGATAAATGATCGATGATCTAATTTGATTGTCTCTCTTTCTCTCTCTCTTTCTCTCTCTCTCTCTCTCTCTCTCTCTCTCTCTCTCTCTTGAACTCTCTTAGCAAAGATTTATTTGCTATATATCTATCTCTCTCGTTGAGACGTCCATTTCTTAAGTACTATGTTGAAAGAAATAAAGAAAAAAAGAGAGAGAGACGGGGTGGTGGGGAGGGGAAAGAGAGGAAGAAAAAATAATATTTAAGAATTGAGAAGGGACTCGTGGAACATTGCTATTTATGTTTACCAAAGCAATGCGGAATACGATCTTGAGTTTTTTATTTTTATCGACTTAGTCAGATATTTTCGAAAGCTTATGAAAAGTCTCGAAGATTTGTGAAACGCGACAATCATCTTAGCTTTTAATATCGTTTGACGTTGTATTTATTTTTTCCGCGTTTTTCATTTAATACTCTTTTCTATTTATCGTATATTATTTTGTATATTTTTTCTTTTAAAGATTTTTATATAATATAATATAACTGTGTTAAAAGTAAAACGAAAAAAATTCGTCTTTCCTTTTTATTGTTTTTCGTTTGAAATAATAGAAATCGAATTGATTAAATTAGATAAAAAATAAAACATCAAAATTAAATAATAAAATAATATTAGATCGTTATGTAATCATTCATTTTTCATTTTTCTAATTAAAATTGTCAAATTTAGGATTAAGTAAATTAATCAAGTCCGATCATAACCGATCGTAACCGAGTTATTCCGAGCGAAACGTGAAAATCATCTGAGCTTTTAATATCATTTGATTTTGTAGTTATTTTTTTTACGCGTTTTTCATTTAATACTCTTTCTATTTATCGTATATTATTTTGTATATATTTTCTTTTAAATATTTTTATATAATATAATATAACTATAAAAGTAAAAAGAAAAAAATTCGTCTTTCCTTTTTATTGTTTTTCGTTTGAAATAATAGAAATCGAATTGATTAAATTAGATAAAAAATAAAACATCAAAATTAAATAATAAAATAATATTAGATGGTTGTATATCATTCATTTTTCATTTTTCTAATTAAAATTGTCAAATTTAGGATTAAGTAAATTAATCAAGACCGATCATAACCGATCGTAACCGAGTTATTCCGAGTGAAACGCGACAATCATCTGAGCTTTTAATATCGTTTGACTTTGTATTTATTTTTTAAGTGTTTTTCATTTAATACTCTTTTCTATTTATCGTATATTAATTTGTATATTTTTTCTTTGAAATATTTTTATATGATATAATATAACTATAAAAGTAAAAAGAAAAAAATTCGTCATTCCTTTTTATTGTTTTTCGTTTTAAATAATAGAAATCGAATTGATTAAATTAGATAAAAAATAAAACATCAAGAATAAATAATAAAATAATATTAGATCGTTATATAATCATTCATTTTTCATTTTTCTAATTAAAATTGTCAAATTTAGGATTGAGTAAATTAATCAAGACCGATCATAACCGATCGTAACCGAGTTATCCCGAGTGAAACGCGACAATCATCTGAGCTTTTAATATCATTTGACTTTGTATTTATTTTTTCCGCGTTTTTCATTTAATACTCTTTTCTATTTATCGTATATTATTTTGTATATATTTTCTTTTAAATATTTTTATAATATAATATAACTGTAAAAGTAAAACGAAAAAAATTCGTCTTTCCTTTTTATTGTTTTTCGTTTTAAATAATAGAAATCGAATTGATTAAATTAGATAAAAAATAAAACATCAAGAATAAATAATAAAATAATATTAGATCGTTGTATAATCATTCATTTTTCATTTTTCTAATTAAAATTGTCAAATTTAGGATTGAGTAAATTAATCAAGACCGATCATAACCGGTCCTAACCGAGTTATCCCGAATGAAACGCGACAATCATCTGAGCTTTTAATATCATTTGATTTGTATTTATTTTTTCCGCGTTTTTCATTTAATACTCTTTTCTATTTATCGTATATTAATTTGTATATTTTTTCTTTGAAATATTTTTATATGATATAATATAACTATAAAAGTAAAAAGAAAAAAATTCGTCATTCCTTTTTATTGTTTTTCGTTTAAATAATAGAAATCGAATTGATTAAATTAAATAAAAAATAAAACATCAAGAATAAATAATAAAATAATATTAGATGGTTGTATAATCATTCATTTTTCATTTTTCTAATTAAAATTGTCAAATTTAGGATTGAGTAAATTAATCAAGTCCGATCATAACCGACCGTAACCGAGTTATCCCGAATGAAACGCAACTAGATTTAAATTAAAAGTTTATTAAATAACAGTTTTGAAATATAAAAATATAATAAAAGGTTATTTCATGGTTCTAATTTCACATAAAAATTATTCAAAATAGAATGTTAAAATTGGATATTAAAAGAAAAAAAAAACCAGAAATTCATTAACTAGTCGTCTCGTTAGGCAGCTACATTCAACGAAATTCAAAACTGTTCCATGCGTGGGGTATGAAATATATTTCATGTCGAGTAATAAAGATAAAATAATTCAGGAAGGGCGGTAGGTAGGGAAAGGATCTAAAGCATAAGAGAAAATCAAAAGAGCAATCAGAGAAAATGGAAAAGGGACGAATTGAATTCTGCTTCGTTTGAATTTGTAATAGTTATGTCACGGAAAAACGGATAAACGGACGTACAAATGAGAAAATGATTTATTCAATGAGGAAAGTATGCTCGTTCGTGGTTACCAAAAAATAAGATGAAATCAAACGTAAAATGTGGATTTATACATTTCAAATGTCTAACTGACATAATAAATGAAATTTACTAAATTATTTACTATGATATTATTATATAATATATATAAATAGATAGATAGATTTATGTATTTATGTATACTTATTTAGTATGATTTATTTCATAAATAATATGTGTGTTATATATCGTATAATCAGTACCCATCCCCGCCATATTTTACCAGTCATTTTGAACGTATACGAACGAGTAGCATTAATTAGATACAATTCCAAACAATTAATATAATCCATGTTACTACCGCAAATTAATCATACGTTTCGCGTTATACGCGAAATTTCATTAAACACCGTCGAAATCACTACATTTCTATGATTATTAACTTCAACTTAGTCACGTTTGTCTTTTTTAATTATTCACTCGTTTTAAATATCCATCCCACCGCGTAAGAAAATGATCGTACTCGAAAGAACCGAATTACTTGTAAATTTATTCCTTTTTCTTTGTACGTCTTGCACTCTTCATAAATTAACATATTTCGATAACGTGGCCTCGTTTTTTTCACTTACTTTTTTTTTTATAAATATTCATCGTAAATAGAACAATATAAATACTTTATTATTCCGAAATACTTTATTGTTTTGTACTTTGTTTTTATTTGAGAACTTTGTGGAAAAATTAAAATACTACGATGACGTAGTCTTAAAACTTTCTTTTTTCTTTTTTTCTTATGTTTTTAACTACGATAACAAATAACGTAAAAATTGCTTCAAAAATAATTCGAATCTTTTAACTTATTTTTTTCTTTTTTTTATTTCTTTTTTTCCTTACTTTTCTAATGTAAATGAAAAAAGATAATAATATGTGGAAATGAAGGGAAATGAAGTTTTTAAAAAACCTCATTCATAAAATCTATTTAAATCATCTTTTCATATTCGGCGCCCATAAAACGGGAATCACCCGTCAGTCAAATTCAGCAGAGCGTAATTTAAAGCCATTCGCAATCCTTCAACCAAAATTAACACGAATATTCTTCTCTTTCCAGGTATCCGCGTCAAAAGCTAGAGACCCGTTGTTTCTGCTGAAAGTTAAGCTCACTTTTTTCCTCGCCCTTTACCCTTTTTTTTTCTTTTACTCCTTATCAATCCTATCGAAACAAACAAACAAAAAAGAAAATGGAGAGAGAGAAAAAAAAAGAGAGAGAGAGAGAGATATTACATCAAAGGGGATCGAGGAAAAAAATATATCGAAAAAAAGGGAAGGAAAATGGAGTAAAAAAAAATGACTGCTATTTTTCCGAACGAAAACATGAGAACAATGGCGGTAGTGATGATGGCGGTAGTGATGGTAAAACGTAATTGCATTCTGTAATACCTAATTCAGGTACCTTTTTCATCGATCTGATGCGTGTATCGGAAAGAACATTAAGTTTATTAGTGAGTTTTACTTTGACTCTTTAATATATATAGTTTGCGCTTGTAACGTAACTTCCGATTGAAGATTCAAACAAGGTGCTATTTATGAGAACGCTTTTAACTTATTCTTGTCCTGTATTTATGTGATATTGTATAATATGGTTTTATACAAAAAAAAAAAAGATAAATATTAATTAAATAATAATTAGATGTAATTTATATTATCCATTTATTAATGTTTACTAATGTGCTACTGATGTTTGGTTATACTTTGTTAGTTTTAATAATTTAGTTAATTCTAATTTATGACTGATTAATATTAAACGTAGAAATAATTAATTTGTTAGATGTGTAGAGGCAAATTGTAATCCCCTATTTCAATTATATTGTTTCAAAAAAAATTCGTTCGATTAAATTCATTAAAATTTATCGTTAAATATATTTAACATTTAAACGTAAGAATAATTGATTTCGTTTACGAGTTAATATATATTGAATTTAAAATTAATCAATTTATTCAATATAACTATGAATTATTAATACTATTATTACTAATATTAGTTTATAATCGTTTGTACTCTTTGTAAAGAACAATTTTTTAAAAGAAGATTATTCGTCTCTTCGATTATAAAATATTTGTATCTTCTTAGGGAAATGTTAGGATCTGTTAATGAAACCTGAGCATGATATTAAATGTGATCAATTCTAACTAAATTAAAATACCACGATAAGATAGAAGTAAGTGAGATTATCAGAAAATGCAGCATTAAAGGAAATGTAGATCGGTATACTTGAATTTTCATGGAACACCATAAAAATTGATTTTACTATGAATTTACATATTTCTTTGTAGAAACTGAAAAAAGGAGGAGGGTACATACTTTCATAAATATCTATTTTCAGACAATATGATGGGCCTCTTTTGAAACATAAAAAGATAAAACGAAATTTTCATTTCCTATTGCAATTGCTATTAATATTCGCAATACGAAACGTAAAATTAAATATACGTTTAATCAATATTAATAACTATCTCAAATTTTAATTGATATATCTCGAAATTAAAAAATTAATTTGTCTTTGAACAATAATTATTTAATTTCTAATTATAAATGTTGTTTTCTTTTTTGTTTGATACACCATGAATCACATTGATTAAACCATGAAAATGTAACTGATTACGAGTCACCTTAAAATGAATTATAAAACAAGCATTAATTCAGGTCGATAAGGTAGTTTTCTACATCAATTCGACGTATTGATCGACCATGCTTGCAATTTTCATTAATAGTAACATAATTTCACGTCGATAATAAAGTTTACCATTTGAGAGAATTTACCGACCAAGTATAACATGCAATTTCCCTTATTAATTATTGAAAAGACGTAAATTCACGTCGATAATGTAACTTAGTAATTTATCGACCAAGCAAAATTTGCAATTCCATGAATTAATTATAAATCAAACCTAAATTCACACGGATAATGTAGTTAACTGTGCCGCTCAAAACTCGATCAATTTACCGACCGCGTACAATTTGCAATTAGTTTGAATTCACGTAATATTGTAAAGAAGACGCCACAGTTACAAATTTCTACATTCATTTGATCTACATGACATCCTTATCGACCAAAATCATTGCATTTGATTGCATATAAATATATATATACACAGCTTGTTAATAAAAAGAGAAAATAAGATTAAATCGTGAACAAGAGAAATCGAATAAAGACCTAATGATAAGATAATTTATCAAATAAATTCAAATAATCAATTTATTCTATTAAATATAAATCAAACTTTAAAGATTGTCGAACAAAAATAATTAAATACCGATCTAAGTAACATAATTCTTCCCTACGGAAACCCTTGAAGTTCTGAAAGGAACACGTGACTGGTCTGTGGCAGTGACGTTTGCAGTCTTTCTGACGTTTCCCATACAGTAAACAACTTCAGTAGAGTCTCGGTAGTGCATATAAACGCGTATCATTGAAATAGAAGGAAAAACTGGACATTTTCGAAATAACATTTAGCAAGGATCTTCGAAGATTAATTCGTCGAATAGAATCTTACTTACTGTCGAATATTTTAATCTTATTTTCATTAAAAATAAATACTATTCCCACGTGGAAAAAGTGCGCACGTTGATGGGACCAATGAGGAGGAGGAGTCAAATAATATCGAAACAAAAACATACTGGAATCTGACGAGGAAGATTTAGGGCCGTACCCGAAAAAGAAATAATTAGAAAGATGGACAGATATATTTCCGAGTGTTAAAAAGAAAGAAAGGAAAAAAAGAGAGAAAGAAAAAGAAATAAAAAAAGAGATAGAACGATAAAGTCGATCGAAGAAAGAAAGAAAGAAAGAGACCGAGCAACATCATACATCATAGATATATATCTATATACACTGTGATATACATAGTTAAATATAACATATATATGCAGTATATAGATAGATATATATAGATATATATAGTGTATAAGAGAAAAGAAGACAGAGGCGCCAGTGCCGAAGCTTTATCTTTATTATGCGCCGCTAAAGTGAATTGTCAAGTGAAATCAGAAATGGCTGCCAACGAACAACAACGTAAGGTGAGTATAAACCTAAGTTCTGACAGAAGTATATTATTTCTTTCAATAAAAACCATTCAAAATAGAAGACTAATAATAAATCGAACAATTAAGTCTAACGTTCAAATATGTTAACACATGCATACATTTTAATTTAACTATTCCCCGAATTGCATTGCAATAATGCGAATGTAAAAGAGAATCTTTCTCATTTGACTTTGTGTCAAAAGTCAAGCGCTCACGTCGTTACATCTCTCTCTCTCTTTCTCTCTCTCTCTCTCTTTTCTCTCTTTCTCTCTCTCTCTCTTTCTCTCATTCTCTCTCTCTTTCTCTCTCTCTTACACACACCTATCCATTCTCACTTTCTCTCTCTCTCTCATACTCTTTCAATCTTTCTCTCTGTTTATCCCAGAATAGTTTTGTTGAATGAAAAAATTCAGTAAAAGTTAATCAGTATAACGAGTAGTATGACGATTAGTATGACGTTGATGACGAGAACGTGCCGACCTTGAAACTCTGCACATTACCTTTTCCCCCCGGCTAATCATAATTTTTCTTTTCTTTTCATTTCTCTGTTTTGATCAAATATAATATATAAATATAATATTAATTATTTTTAAACATTATTTCTGATTATAATAATATACTTTTATCTCTTTATTATTCCTTTTTCCTTATATTTCCTTTTTCTAAATCATTTTTTTTCTTCTTATAAAAAATTACATTCACACATATACTACTTCGTATTTAATTATGAATATGTACATACGTGCGTTATAAGTATCTACTTTATAAATTACCTGCATTTATATTATTTTTTATTAATTTCGTTAATGAAATTAACTAGTCAAAAGTGAGAGAGAGAGAGAGAGAGAGAAAGAGAGAGAGAAGAGAGAAAATTAAAGAAAAGAACGATCAGCTTATCGTGATCCTTTTCTATCTTACTATCACTCACTCTCTCTCTCTCTCTCTCTCTCGCTAGTTTGTTCGTTCCTTCCCTCCCCCCTACTTAGTTACCACTACCTCTTCGTTAGACTTTCTATCTCGCTCGCTCATTCGTTCGCCCCACCCCCACTCTACCTATCTACCCTACCTACCTAGTACCACCTCTCCGTTACTCTTCTATTTCTCTCCTCTCTCTCTCTCTCTCTCTGTCTTACTTGCTCTACCCCCACTTTACTTACCACCTCTTCTATTTTATCTCTCTCTCTCTCTCTCTCTTCTTCGTTCAGACAGTATTTACATCCAGCACGAGCAGCTGTCAGTCGCGAACGGTTTCGACGGACGGTGTCATAACTGAGGGACTTCGTGCAAATGCGTGACGTCAGTGTGAGTTTTCGTTTTCCGTGGCGATCATCTTCCACGATGACGATCCGCACCGTCCTCTCTCTCTCTTTCTCTTCTCTCTCCTCTCTCTTCTCTCCGTTTTAAATCTCTTTTAGTTTCTTCTTTTTCTTTTTCTCCTACTTTTTGTATTTCTCTCTTTCTCTCTCTCTCTCTCTGTCTCTCTGTCTCTGTTTCTGTCTCTGTCTCTCTTTCTTACCATATATACATATATGTGTTATATATTGATAATGTTAATGTATTGGACACGTCTCTCTTTAAACGGAAAACGTCAGAAAATAAACTTTAACGATCTATCTTCAAATATCCTATTACTATTTTTCAAAACTATGCTTGTTATGCGCGAATTTTTCTGTCGATGGTGCAATCAACATATTTTCTCTCTCTCTCTTTCTCTTTCACTATCTTTTCCATCTTCTGGTACTTTCCTTTTACATCTATCTCTATCTCTATCTCTCTTCTTCTTCTTCCTTTTCGTCGGAATTCGTCCATTACTGGACGACATGTTATAATAAATATCAAAATGTATTCAATGATTCTGCTTAAACCGAGAATTTTCTATCTTGTCACTTACATATGTTTCTATCTCTCTCTCTCTCTCTCTTCTCCTCCCTCTCTCTCTCTCTCTCCTCCCTATCTCTCTCCCTTCTCTCTCTTGATCTCGATCTTGTTCTATCTATCTGTCTCTTTTTACCCCCCACTTAACTTCTTTATTACTAATCGTTGCTGCTGCCGTTTATTTTTCACTCGTCGTTGGTAATAGGAAAAGGACAACGTATCTTTTCAGTTATTATTATTATTATTATTATTTTGATTATTATTATTATTATTATATTTTGATTTTTATTAGTATTAATATTATTTTGTTTAAATTGTTTTTGTTTTCTTCTTCTTCTTTGCTACTATCTTTTCCCGATATTACGTCGTCCTTAAGCCGATCATACAAAAGACGAATTAAATGATACGTAAGAGAAACGTAAGAGAGAGAGAGAGAGAGAGAGAGAAGAGAGGACTGACAGACATACAGACAGACAGACAGAGATAGAGAAAAACTGGTGTATAAATGCAGTTATAAAAGTAAAAGAAAAAAAATAAAAATAAGTAATATGAATATCAACATATGTGCGATTCCATTTATGAATTATAACGAATTCGTATTTTTCTTCTCTTTTTTTATTACCCTACTCTTATATATTTTTCTATTTTTATACTATTCCATCTATTTTTTTTTTCCATACAAACATTTGTTATATCATGTCCTGCAATTGCAACGAGCATAAACAAGAATTAATTAATTTCATTATATATATATAATATATATATATATATATATATAATATATTTTTTTTTATTTTTTTAATTTTGAGAGAAATTGCAAGAGATAAAATGCAGTTGAATTTCGAATGAAAATATCTGCAATGAAAAGGAAAAAGAAAAATAATTAATAAGAGAGAAAGAAGAGAGAGAGAGAGAGAAAAAAAAGAAACTAGAAATCAGCTGGTTAACAAAATGGTTAACGTTCTTCGTTTGCTTTTTCTCATGACGCGACAATTTTATATTATGCGACATTTTAAATAAGTTTCAACGAGCTCGAAACAATGGTGGACAGTGCTTCTTCGAGTGATGAGAAAAATGCAAGAAATCTTTTTCTTTTTTTTTTTTTTTTACCGATTCTTCTAGTTTCTATTTTTTAATCCCTCAATTATATTATTTTTCTCCCTTTTATTATTTTCCTTTCTTTTATATTTTTATTTTATTTTTCGTCTTATACACACACACACACACACACGCACAATTAGTCGTCACTATTTGTATTGTCGTCTATCATCGAGAAATGAACTTTTTCTTATTGACTGTACTGATAAGTTTAAATGGTTTATCGGTACACGTAATCTTGCATCTTGCATCAGTTATTTGAGTTTAAATTTAAGTTATTTCTTTTATGTAAATTCTTTCTTATTTTTCCTTATGTTTTCTTTTTGTTAAATACACATATGTTATAGTTGACAATAGTTTAAACACACATTATTTATTTATTTATTTATTTATTTTTATTTTTATCTCTTTCAATTGTAAAAAGCATTAGTGTTCAACCTTGAACTATTAGTTTATTAATTTTATTTAAATGGAAGTATTGATTTATTTCACAATTGTTTGGAAAACATTAATATAAAATTAGAATTTAATTGAATGCATTAATATTTTTCTTTACTTATGTGAGAGAATATTTGTATAGTTAATTATTGAATATTGACTATGAATAATAATAACTAATTGATTTTTAATGAAAACTCTTACTCATTGTTATTAATTTTATGATACACGGATTATAAATATCGCTTATTAATCACGAATTTTTCTTAGGAAATGAATTGTTTTTTCCAACCGGTGGTATATTATTGTATCTTATTATTTGATACAACGATGACATAGTTTTGACATAAGATATTATTATTGAATTAATATTTCTCTTTATTTGTAATTTAGGAACCCAAAGATTTGCGAGAACCAGCTCATCATGCGAGGAGACCAATGAATGCATTCTTAATATTTTGTAAGCGCCATAGAGGATCGGTTAGATCTGGTTTTCCACATTTAGAAAATCGTGCAGTTACCAGAGTTCTCGGAGAATGGTGGGCAACTCTTAATCCGGATCAAAAACGTACCTATAAGAATTTAGCACAGGAGGTAAATATTTTTGACAATTTTATAATTTATAAACGATTAAAAATATATATTTATATGTTATATACTTTTTTTTATTATATAAATAAATTTAATAATACAATTTAGATAAATGTTTTACGCATAGTTATTAATATTAATATTGCTACTATAATTTTAGTACAAAGATGCCTTCTTAAAAGCAAACCCTGATTTCAAATGGTACAAGTTACCAGCTCCTCCTTTACGTACTCTGACTACAAGACCTACGAATAAGAAACAAGAAGTAGGGAACGTGGACCAGACTACGGATAGTGTCAAATCCGAATACGAGTCTTCCGATTATATTAATTCAGATAATAAAGACAGTCAAGCTATACAACCAGGCAAGCTAGCAGACGAATCTCAAATTGGTGGCCTTAGCTCTCTTTTTACTCCGCAAAAGGTGCAATTAATAGATGAGCAAATAACGATTCAAAATGATGTTCCTGAATTAAAAGATGTTACAGCACCTAAACCCCCTAAAAAGAGAAATCCAGAGTTGATTCTTGCTCTTGAACACAAAAACGAATGTAAAGTTGATCTTTTTAATGAAAAGAAAAGGAAACATTCTGAATCCAATAACAATGATCAACATACAATGGTATTAATTAGATTATTTATTTAATTATGCTTATTAACGTTGCTTTAGATGAAATTTACATTTCTTTTTATATTTTTCAAATTCCTTTTTGAAAAATCATAAAGTTATTGAACTTTACAGTATATAGAAAATGATAAAACAATAACCAACTCGTTCCTGGACTCAAATGCTAATTCTGAAGAAAATAATTATAGAGGTGAAAGAACGTGCAAAGGATTACGGTATCAAAAGTTTTTAGCTGAACAAATTAGGCACATTGGACCATCTGGACAAAATAATAAACGAAAGAAGTCAACTATGTCGTCGTTGTCATATAGGTATAAAGTTGCATTCGTGTAACATTTTTATAATAGTGTAGTAACAGTAATAATAATAATTTTCTAATTGAAATTATTCACATTATTAGTCCTGAAGAGCAAGTAAATGAAAGAAGAAATTCCATATCTTCCAATGTTAGTGAAAAAACTGATTCTTTGAGTAGCGAAGGTGGAAATAGTTCACGTGGTGAATTAGAACATTTAGTAGAAAGGTAAAATTTTGAATCTAAAAATCCCCATATTGTCCGGGAATTATTCTTAATATTAAAATAACGTTAGAATTTAATTAAAGTGCCGAAGGAAATTTGGAAGCTTCTAAGCCAGAAGAAACAGAAACAGAAGGCGCAGAAAGCGATTTGGATTTTGGACCTTGGACAACACGTAAAAGATTTCGTGCTGAGTAAGTTTGATTTAATAAAACAATTATAATTATGTTATTTTCTTTGAGAAATAAAAAAAAAAACATAATAATAGAATAGATCTAATTTCTAACGTATCATTGTTTTTACGCATAGGGATTTTAATTTGGAAAAAAAGATTGAAGCTTTACCTTCCTTAAGTTTAGAAGAATTTCAAGAAAAGAAAAAGCTACAGCGTATAAATAAGAAAAAAGTTTTGCAAAAGTTAAATACGAATAAATGGTGCCATGGTAATTCCAATAGCAGTCAATCTAATAGACAAAATAATAAAAATAGATTGTATGCTACAAATGAAATTCTAGAAGATGGTGAAAAGTCGCATTTGGTAGGAAGTCAGAAGAGAAAAGCACGAAAGCAAAGTATTACCCGTAATGCAGCAGCGACGACAACGACGACAACTATTACTTCTAATATGCCTGGAAATCAAGAAATAAATAAGAGTAAGTACAATTTAATAAAAATAATATCGTACATTCGGTATTATTATAATAACAATAAAGGCTCCATTAAATTCATTGAGAAATATTCGTATTCAAAACTTTCATTATCAACGATCGTAAATTTTTTTTTTTTATTTCTATTTTTCTTACATTTTCTACGATATTTTAATATTTTTATCAATTACGATATTAGTAAAGAAAATTTCTCAAAGAATTCAAATACTCTTATTGTCTTTACTTCCACTTTGCTGATATATAATATAAGATATAACATAAACACAACATTTATCACGTTTATCAACAAAAAGAAAAGAGATAAGAAAAAAAAGGGAGCGATTTAATTAATCATATTCTAAATTTTAATTCATATTCTAAATATTTTTAGAATTTTTATCTTGTTCTCATATTTACTCCATATACATATTTGAAATATATATATATATTTTTATGCTCTCTTCCTCCGACATAAACTGTTTTTTAGTTAGGTAGAGAATTTAATTATTTCTACAAATATTGATAGCATGGTGTGCACCACCGGACCTGGAAGCATTGGCATGTCTTGCAGCGGTTGCCGCCAATAGAACAAAACTTACCAAAAATAATGCTTAACTATTAAACCCGCAGTCATGCATAAGTCAAATATTTGTGCTACATGGAGCAAGGTGTTATTAAATTTTATCATCGATATAATTTACTATCACCGCAGGATTATTAAAGTTTCTGATATAAGTGCTATTATCATAAAAAAGGAAAAAAAAAAAGCAAACAAATAGAGAAAAAAGAAAATATCAGAATATTTTTAACGTGATCATTATTATTAATATTATGGTTATTATTATTATTATTATTATTAATTATTATTATTATTGTTACTATTTTAAAATATTCATTACTAAAATTATTCTCTTATTAATATAACACAACCACTATAATTATTGAAAATTTTAATCACCTAAATGTATAGAGAAAAAAAAATAACTTCTTTAATTCCATTAAATTGCTCCATTACTATAATATATATGTATATATATAGTGGTTGAATTAGATAATGTTTTTCACATATGTAGTTTTAAAAGAAACAAGAAAAAGGAGTAATAATTATGTTACATTCATATTTTATAAGAAGAAAAATGTTCTTTTTAAATATTTCGTTTTGTTTTGTTTATATGATTTTTAGTTGGCACGTAACTATTCTATATTAGTTGTATAACGTTTCGAGTTTATTAATCTTTCATTGGGAAATATTTTGATAACGTTATAAAAAAAAAAAAAAAACAAAGTTACGTTGATGAGGCATTTACGGATGATGAAAGTAAATGCGACAATTTTTATTCACGTTTCATATAATAAGATTCTTATAAACTTTATTACAAAAAGAAAATGATATATATATATATATATATAGCTGTATAAATTGTATCAATAGAATATAAGCGAGGGTATATCGTAATATGTTGCCTTTAAAAGAAAAAGAAAGAAAAAAAAAAATCCTCGGTTTATATACATATATATATACATATATATATATATATTTTATCGTAAAATAAAAAATGATAAGTTGTATAAAACGGGACAGATACAGACGAGACTTTTTATGTATGTACCTAAGCTGACTGAAGTATAGTACTGACTTATTGTTAGAATAAAATTTTAATAATGATGCTATTTTTCTTATATGGCGAATTAAGATGAACAGCGAAAGAAAAAAATCTATCAAAAGATAAGAATTTAGAATATAAATATAATATATATAAATATTTTCTCACGTCGTTGAATAATAATTTTGAATAATAATAATAATAATAATAACAACCAACAACAACAACAACCAGCAAGAGTAGCAACGTAACGGCACAATCGTTGCTTTTTTTCAAATTTTATCTTTCATCTATTATTTTTTATTATTATTATTATTATTATTCTATTCTTTAATTTCTAAACGATTATTTTCCCCATTAGATTTTCTTTGCGTTACTGTAAAAGTAAGATGTATATAGGAATAGGTACAGTATTATGGAAAAAATATCGATAAAAGAAAGAAAGAAAGAAAGAAAAAGAAAAAAAATATTCTTCATGACCTGGACATCAAAAATCGATGTAATCAAATTAAATATACATATATATATATACATATACATATACACACGATATAAAATATAATATAACTCTTTACATGTGTGTATAAACACGTGTACATGTAAATATACATGCTCGATAACATGAATGGTTGAGTATCAAACGCAGAAAATATTGAAATTTTTAAACGTGTAATAAATATATCTGCGATATCTAGAACATGTACATATGCATGTAGGCGTGCGATTAAATAATAAGACTACTTACGTATATACATATATATATATATATATACACACACATACATACATTTATATATATATATATTACATATTTATAAAAAAAATATTTATATCGACTAATTATTATTATATTATATTATATTTAATGTTATGGCCATGAAAATGCGACTCTGTGCTTTGTTGGAGAAAGTAAGAGATTCGTCTGTGATTTTGGCTAGAGAAATTTTTATATTTTATATTTTTCTATTGTGTTTCTCTCTCTCTCTCTCTCTCTCATTCTCTTTTTTTTCTCTCTCTCTCTCTTTCTCTTCCTTTTAGTCTGTCTGTCTTTATATCATTTTATTTTATTGAAATTATTATAATTATTATTATTACTATTACTATTACTATTATTATTATTATTATTATTATTATTATTATTATTATTATTAATATTATTATTATTATTATTATTAATATTATTATTAATATTATTATTATTGAGAGATCGTTAGGAGAATTTAAATGGTGTAGAAAAATGTTAACGCAAACAAGGGAGCGTACTGATTATATTTCAAATGTGCCTTTCGAGACGAGAAGTGAATATATACCAATTAAATAATGACCAACAATAATACATACATATATATTTTTTCAATTAATTTCTTCACTCTTGCGACCACTTTTTCTGGCTTTTACATTAAAACGTTCCAAACTTTTCTACTTGTATTAAGTACTACTCGACTGGTACTTCTTCGACAAAGTTTGAAAAGAAAAAAAAAGATAAAAGAAAGAAATATGTAGCCTAGGATTGAAAAAAATAGGCTCTGATTTACAGAGAAATGTTATAAGAAAAAATTTGTTTTGAATTTTACTGCACAAAGATCTATGTACCTAGTTCTATATATATATATACATATATATAAAATGAAAAAAAGAATAATAATTATTAGAAAATATATATATATATATATAATTTACATAAATATGTATACATACATATACATACGTATTTGTAACATATTGTATACCATTTATATATGAATAATAAAGATACAATATTTTGATGTAATAAAGATTATTATCAAATATCTAGATAAAATTATGTTTTTACAAAATTTCTTTTTCTATTCAAAGATAGAATCCAACATAATTTTAAAAATATAAAAATTAAAATTAATATTATTACTTTTCTTTCATATATTATTTACTATATAAAATTTATAAATATAATATATCTACAAAATTTGTGTATAATATAAATTATAATAACATTTTTTAATAGATTAAGAGAAAAAATAGAATCTTTAGTGAAATATAAGGAAATATATTGGAAATTAATAATAAATTAATTATTAATTAATATAAGGAAAATATTAGGAAATTTTTGAAATTTAAAATAAATGGAAAAATCACAGAGTAACGCCATCTAGGAGTCGGAGTGGAACTAATGTTCCGTTTTTGGTCAATCATATGGTCGAGTAAAGTGTCATAAGTGTGTTAAAACAGATCACCGTATATATTTAGCGTAGTGTAAATGTGTCGAGTGTTTGGTTGCAACATCTGTATGATTATTATTACTCTTTGTTTGTACGTTTCGAGATATATTGAAAAATTGATCAAATATTCATAACGCGTTATTTTTTTTCTTCGTGATAAAAGGAAACTTTAAAATGGGGGTAATATTTTTGGAACACATCGGTGGCACGCGTCTTTTTTCTTGCGCTTCGTGCGACACTAATTTAACAAACCGAGGACAGCTGATCAGTACTCGTTTCACTGGTGCAACTGGTCGAGCTTTTCTCTTTAACAAAGTTGTCAACCTTAATTACAGGTATTCAAATATAAAACTTGTCTCTTTATATTATTATTTTGTATTATAACTTCATTGTTATTATTAGCATTTTGTTAATTAGTAACATTTTTTATTACATAAATTATCTGTATGCATTGAGATTCATTGTTCGATGATATTTGAAGTAAGTCAAGCTTATACGATATAACACAACGCTTATAAAAATGATCATTGTTCTCTTCGCTATCTAACTTAATTATTATTCTATGAATCTATTTAATATTATTATTACATGTTGTGCAGCGAGGTACAAGATAGAGTGATGTTAACTGGACGTCATATGGTACGAGATGTAAGCTGTAAAAACTGTGACGCTAAACTTGGGTGGGTTTATGAGTTTGCGACAGACGATAATCAACGATACAAGGAAGGCCGTGTTATATTGGAGCGTGCTCTAGTTACAGAGAGTGATGGAATGGGAGAAAATTAATAACTTAAAATAGTTTTATATATAATATATATATATATATATATATAAATTTAATCATTTTTTATAGTGCACAATAGAGTTTAAGAATCTATTATAGTTTGTTTTTTTATAATCAGTGTAACATATAAATTATTTAGTATGAATTGATCCATTGCTGTATAAATGATAAACAAACACCAATATTTCTCTAACTTGTGTCAATTATCGGTATAAGTATTATTAAGCTCGTTTGTTTCATTTTTCTTTAATAAGTAAATTAATATACCAGGGGAAATATCAACTTTCTCATGAAATCGCTAATCTTGCCAAATATAAATGTCAATTGAAAGGTCTTCGAAGGAAAAAAGAATTTTTTTTATTTATAAATAATATCATAATTAAATATAACAGTGCAATGAAATTTATATTAAAGACTCCTTCAAATGTTCATGATTTCATGATAAGCGTTGGATTTCAATCTTATTATTAGTAATATGCTTGTATATTTATATTGTGTAAATAAATATTAACTAAGTTTCTTTAGTAACAGATTGTTTGATCGAGACAAACTGAAAATGGCATGAAGATTAATTAAAAGTGCTAAGATGAAAATTGTGTTATTATTATAAGACGTATGCAATAAGATGACATAATGATACTGAGAATAAACAAAAAAAAAAAACAAAAAGAAAAATACTACCAATAACAAAATTTTTAACAAAATATATTAAAATAGTTGTAATGTTAAATAAATTTTATTATTATGTTAAATTTAATTGTAATTAAGAAAAATACGGCGTAAGTATGTAAAATAGGGAGTGTGTGTATAATATTAACTGGCCAAAATAATAAATATGATTGGGATTGAGCGTAAAGAATAAGAGAATTTTTGAAAAATGTTAATCATTAATAAACGTATAATTTTGAAATACGTTAAATATATTAACGATAACCTTTCAATATAGTATGTTCATACACGTACATACACACACACACGCATAAGGAAAATATTTCTAAACTAAATGTAAAGAAAAAAAACTGGTGTGTGTACTTATGTACGCACGTAAGAAGTTATAATTCTTTGCCGTACCAAAACGAATATAACCTCAATAACCTTAAACATAACTTAAAAAAAAAATTTCAAAGAAAAAAAATAACTTAAAAAAAAAGAATAATTATTATTATTATATATATATAAGAAAGAATAAAAAAAAGAAAAATAAAATATCAAAATATAGATATCAGTCCACACTAAATATAAGAGAGATATATCGAATTACTTCACACGTCAACAGCCATGGCGCGGTTACAGCATTAGTTCTCGCTCGAGATCATTTAAGTATAGCAGCGATGAGTACGATTAGTATTTGGATGGGTGACCCGCTTGAGAAAAAAGGGGAAGAAGAAGAGAAGACAACTTCATGCCGTATACTTGAAATCGCTTTGCCGCGCGTCGTAAATACTGACAAACTTCATGGTGTTGTTTTTCCAGACGCTCGGAACAAAATCACTCCCCATTACATTTTCCCCAACGCGCCAAAAGAAGTATAACTTCAAAAACAAGCGTAAAGGTTAGACTGTATATATTATACATATATAAATACTATCATAGATATATATATTCTGTTTCTCTTAGAATTCAAATGTGAGCACACAGGGAGAATACATAGGAAGAATATAATTCAAAAAGTTTCAAACCGCCAAAACACTTGATTGGTTGAACCTATGTAATATTATCAACCAATCAGTATTCATCGGTCGACGAACTTTGGATAAACGAGCCGCGCCCCGTCGCGTTCTATGATTGGCTGATAACGAGTGACATATGATAACCAATGAAAGAAGTCATAGAGTCGTCGAGTTTCGATCACGACAACGAACCAGTGTTGTCACGTAGGCCGACAGTATCGCATGTGGTCGATTAATGTTTCTCTCGTTTCGAATCAACGCCGAGTAGTTGAAAGAACGACGAAAAAAAAGAAGAAGAAGAAGAGGAAGAAGAAAAACAAACAAATAAGAAGAAACATGTTATAAAATCCGCGTTGTTTAGTTGAATTTCTTCGTTCGTTGTGTTGTATCGTGCGAAACGAGTTAATGCTGATACATATTAAACGCGTGTAAAAGAACGACAGATCATCGAGCTGCTTGAACTTAGGCAGAAAGAGTAACACGGTAATTTCAAATACACGCATTATTTTTTTCTCTACGACAATTATATTTGAACATATATGTATGTATATATATATATATATAAATACAAATATACATTAGATTCGAGAACGAACTAACGAACAAACTGACAGCGGGAGTGTTAACACTGAGAATTCTTCTCTCTCTGTTTGTCTCGTTTCGGGCTCAATGGCCGAATATCGAGTCGCCACCGAACGGGGAGAAGAGGGAAAGGGTAGTGTTTAAAAGGGAGAGGGGTGGAAAGCAAACTTATAGGATAATAAACATAAGAAAAAAAATTATTAATAACAATAATAATCATAATAATAACGATCACGCGGTAAGAACCAAAAAAAAAAGAATTTGAATTTTAAGTTTATCCTTTCTGAATGTGTGATTAGAAATATTAGAATAATAATATATAGAGAAGAAACGTTTGATAGTTATTATAATTATGATGATGATGATTATTATTATTATTATTATTATTATTATTATTATTATTATTATTATTATTATTATTATAATTACGATAATGATTGAACATAATTTTGTTCTCGAGTTTACCATACCTCTCGTATTCTTGTTTTTCTCCCTTCGTTCTTCTCAACCCTCCTCCCTCTTTCCGCCCCCTCCTCTCTTCTCATGTTTCTACACATCGATCTTCACCTACCATCAAAATTCTCTGCCCTTTGACTTTTACCACTCAAAATTCAGATTAGAAGGAACCTAAACTTGGGAAACGTTTTCTTAAGCATATGAAAAGTGTAACTCGATCCAACATATCGCGCAAGTAAATAATATACTATTTTAAATTTCTTCTTTTTCGATTATTTATTATTATTATTATTATTATTATTACTATTATTCTTAATATTTGTTACGTAGAGATTTTTATTTATTTTTCTTTTTCTTATTGTGGACGAATAACATTTATATAATTAATAACTCAAATCTGATCGAATTAATTTTCTAGTTATTTTTTTTTTTAATTACTTTTCATAAATTTGAATATTTTTCATTGGTCTTTTGAAGTTATACTTTTTTTTTATTGGATGAGTTCAATGGAATGGATTGAGAAGAGAGAGAGAGAGAGAGGAAGAGAAAAAAAGAAAGGACGAAAAAAATTAAAGTTAAATTTTTAAAAATTCCATATATGTATATAAGAAATTTATCTTATCGGTTGTGCGTATGTGAGTTTAAAAATCATGTGTGTGTGTGTGTGTGTGTGTGTTTAGGGCGGTCTTAACGATGCCATTGCACCGCCGAACGTGGCTTCTCAGCAGGAAAGCTATAAATACACATGCATCGCGGGGTAAACAAACTTGACCTCAGTGGAATTCTTATCGGTGTATATCTTTGATGCGGAGTTAACTTCTTTATATATATATATATATATATAATACTGTGAAAGACCGAAATTGGAGAATGTCAAGATTCACATGGTCGCTTGTCAACACATCAAATACTTCGGTGAAAGACCGAATATTTAGGTTTATTTTTATACATTATATATATATATATAATATTTCGGACATACACCAAGCGACCATGTAAATCTTGACATTCTCCAATTTCGATCTTTCACGATAACATATCATATATATATATATATTTTTAAAGGTTATGTCATATTCAATTTTTTTTTTCTAGTTTAATCTTCTCTTCGTCGTTGTTTATTGTCTTCTGTTGTTCTATAATTTTATAATAATATAATTAAAGTGAAACTGTGTGTGTGTGTGTGTGTATCTATATATATACATGATATGTATGTATGTGTGTTACCGATTTGAAGTTCCAAGCTTAAAGTCGTCACAGGGTATAAATATATTTACTTTTTTTTCTTTTTAAGTATTCTCTCTCTCTCTCCCCCTCCCTTTTCCTCACTCCCTCACTCCTTCTCTTTCTCCCTTCTCTATCTTTTTCTTTTTCTCACTCCTTCTCTCCCTCTCCCTTTCTCTTTCTTTCTTGCTCACTCACGCACATTCTCTCTCTCTCTCTTTCTCTTCACAGCTTGTTCTTTTTTCTTTTCTTAGAACGCATATTATATATACATATATATATATGTATATATATACATGTATACATGATTGTGTAGGGTGGAACTGTGTTTTAAAGTATTGCGTTTATCCGGCTCTGACCTTTTTTTTTTATTCGAACCGATATGTTCTTCTCTTCATGTTAGGAAGTATAGAAAGTTTAAAACGATGTTTTTGGACATGCAGTAGTACAACTGACCTTCCTCAACGTTTATGAATTGTCATTTATACCAGCCGGGAGATATATTCTTACTCGGTAAATTAATTTTTTTCTTCTTCTTCTTCTTCTTCTTCTTTTATTTTTGTTCTAATAGGCCTTATAACGTTTTCGTTTTGATTGTATAATCGGAGTCTTTAAATCGACCCTGTTGACTACGACTCGTCGTTATTTTGAGGCTACCACAATTTTTGTCTCCTTTTATTTTCTTGTTTTTGACTTTTAAAGGTTAAGAATTCAGTGCTCCTTATTTGGCTTGTAATATTCAGAAAAGGATCTAATAGAAATATAATACGGTGTATAATTTTTTAATCTCAAGTATACAATTTTTATCTTTTTTTTTTTAAGTTTATCTTTAAAGACATTGTTTTTTTATTTTTGCTACAGAGTAACTCTTGGAAGAGGAAAGATTACAATCAGAGTTCATATAACCTCTTCTCGGAAAGCCTTAAACAGCGTCTTCTTGGATGTGATCGTAGACATTCTATCAGTTATATCGATAAGTGTAATATAAAATGAAGTGGTCACCGGGTGCTCTGTTTTGTGAACAAGTTGGTGAACTTACTCGGGTATTCTCTCAGTGGAACGAGTGCGAACAAACTGTGGTACTTTATGCTTTACTACGTCGTGTACCAGCTGTTCAAGCTAGATTTCTAGCACACGCCATACAACATTCTCTTCATGCTGTTTCTGATTTGGATACTCAAGAATTGAATGCTAATAATCCAGGTAATTAATTAATAACATTTATTTGTGCTAAAATTGATATTATATTCTATTATTAAAAGACTAAGCAAAATTTGAAAATTTTAGCTTTCATTGGTTCGTTACTCTCTGAATCTACTGATGTTGCCATCAATCAACTTTTAACACATCTCCCGCTTTTAAGGCCTGGGAATATAGAGTGCAAACAATGTTATCTTGTTGCAATACCTGAGTTAGTTAGTCATTGCGTGAGCACAGGTCAATTCACAGAGCAGACCCAACAGTTGCTAAGTTACACGTTAATTCACCCTGCTATAACTAGTCAAGATAGACGTTCACTAACTCAATGGCTAAAACATCTTGAAGAGCGCATCAGTGGTACTGCAATTCATAATCTTGAAGAATATACAAACACCACTACTAGGTGAATAATAATGTGAATTATTAGATATGATTATATGCTTTAAGTTTATATCTTAATAATGTAATAAATAATCTAAGTATTTTGATAATATTTTACTTTAAAGGTGGGATAATGTGTGGCAAAGGAATTCTAAACAGCAGCAACAGCAACAGCAACAGCAACAGCAACAACAGCAGCAGCAACAGCAACAGCAGCAACAGCAACAGCAACAGCAGCAGCAGCAGCAACAACAGCAACAACAACAGCAGCAGCAACAACAACAGCAACAGCAACAGCAGCAACAACAACAACATCAACAGCAACAACAACAACAGCAACAACAACAACATCAACAACAACAACAACAGCAACAACAATCAAATGAACAAACACATTTGTTTGGCACACAGCCAAGTACCACATTTAATCTACAATTTCCTCCTCCTGTAACTCGTCAACGTCGTTCAAATAGTTTGACTCCACCAGATGCATCAGCACATCATCTTGAAGTCGTCGATCGTACCAATAACGCTAATAATTCCACAAGACACAAACCACGCAGTTTTAGTATTTCCATAGATCATACCAGTTAGTTTAATAATTAATTTAATATTTCTAATCATTCATTCATTACATTCAATTAAATAAGAAAATGTAATAATATTAATATATTATTTTTCTTTTTATAGATAGTCTAATAGGTTTAAGTCCTCTCAGTCCGCAGAGTTCTTGTGCAAGCAGTGGTAGCGAGGGTCGTTTAGATGAAGCTTCTAATCGTACATTGGCAAGTGGAATGAAAGGTATATATTAAAAAATATATATCTTTTGTTACACCATTATCTGCCCCCCGATGAATTTAAAAAATAAATTCAACTAATTGAATTTATTAAACATATTTCAAACGTAGATGTACCATCATGGCTTAAGACGTTACGTCTCCACAAATACAGCTACTTGTTCGTTACCCTAAGCTATGAAGAAATGTTACAACTAACTGAAGATCAATTAGCTGAACAAGGTGTAACGAAGGGAGCAAGACATAAGTTAGCTTTATCGATTGCTAAATTGCAACAACGTTATACGACTCTAGTTAACTTAGAAAAGGATCTTTTGCAACCAACTCGAGATGGTACACAAGGTACTTCATTTTCACAAGGGCCAATACTGCTTGTCAACACTCTTGACGAATTGAAGACTATATTAGCGACACCTTTAAAACCAAGTCAGGAAAGCGATCCTCAGGATATACCTACACAATTTACTAAAGTACTTGGAAAACGTAAGCTAATTTCTTTTATTTTTTTTTCCTTTATTTGTATTTGATATTTTTAAAAATCTGTTAATGCTATTTTTAAACAATTTACAGTTTGTAGCAGACTGGCACTAGACAGCGTTGACGATGGAATTCTATGTGCATGCATTAATGTGTTAGAAAAGGTATTGCAACATGACTGCTTTACTCCAAATCAAAAGGAAAAAGTACAACAATGGCGTAGTAGACTTGGTAATCCACGACCAATACCAAAGTATGAAACCAATTTATTATTCATTATAATATATATATATATATATAATTATATATAATTATTGTACTAATTGTAATTGTTTGAATTTTAGATGGCAATATAATTATGGATATAATAATCGAAGATTCTGTAATCTCCAACAACACAATAGAAAACCGAGTTTAAATTTAAATCATATTCATAATACTCACTCACATAATTCTTTTGCCGTTAGTTCACATAGAAATAGTATATCGACACCATACATACAAAATAATCAGATTCAAACTATGAATCAGAATAATTTACGTCCAGTACATACGGCTGAGAAAAGACCTAGTTTACAAGAAAGCAGTTTAGAGGTATATATTTATTTATTATTAATCATTTTTGTTTAAAAGCTTAATCCTTTCGCACTATTAATAATTATGGTCATTCAACGTTTGATGCTTACTTTGTTCTATTGGTGACAATAGTAATTCATTGATATTCTGCTTCAATTTACAATTTTTTAAATCAACATATGCGAAAGGGTTAAAAATTAATACAAAGGATAACTCATAGTTAAAATTAATAGTTTTGTAAAGAAAAAATTGTCTTAATTTGCTTTTTTTTTTTTTTAATTCATGAATAATATTTATTATAGCAACTACAAAGAACATTGCAACGAACATATAGTGCACCAAGAGATCATTTTCTTGGTCAAAGAGGAAGCGGAGGTGGAGGTGAAAATGGTGGAAATAATGGACCAGAAACAACCGAGCCAGAAATAAATTTAAGCCTTGAAACGCTCTGCTTGAGAATGACCGAACAAGCTCTTGACGGTTTTGGCGAAGCTTAAAAGAACATGTCTCCTTCGTGACTATTTTATTGGACATATAGTAAGTTCCATCTTTAAAAAAAAAAAAAAAAAACACAAAACGATACAGAACAAAACTTACACATTAATAATACTTGTCCAAAAAATAATAGATTATTACAAAAAGCAAAAAAAAAAAAATATAAAAGATAAAAAGGGTGGTTCAAGGTGGGTAAGAATAAAAGACTAAAATTACTATGTATATGGTAAATTTTTGAAATGAACATGGAAAGAATGGAAATGTAAACAAATTTGACTGGTCGATAATCACATATGACATTAAATATATTATATATATTCGCATATTTTATTGCGATAAGAATATATAAATATTAATATTACACTCTCACGCTTTAATAACATTACCAAATGAAGAAGAAGAAGAAGAAGAAGAAGAAGAAGAAGGAGAAGGAATAAAAAGAAATGAAGAAAAATGAAAAAGAAAAAAAAAAAATCTTTGACAATTGAAATGATCACGCAAAGATAGGACGAGATTGAATTTGAGTGACACGAAACATAAATGACTCAAATATATAAATATATATATATATGTGTGAATCATATTTTTTATTAAATCTAATGCAATTCTACTGTTAAACGAGAAACTGACAAAATTTGGCGAGCCAAATGTTATTAGAAAGATAGATTCTTTCCTTGACTTAGCTGCATCTACAGAAATGATGATGAAGAAGAAGAATAAGTAAGAAGAATAAAATATATATAAATATATGTATATGTATACACATATAAATAGAATTTTAAGAGAAAAAATAGAATGAACGCAAGAAAGAAAAAAGAAAAGAAAAAAAGAAGAGAAGGAGCGAAAGAGCAAATATAAAATCGTATAAAATACAAAAAAAAAAAGATAGGAGATAGAAAGACAGAGAAAGAGAGAGAGAGAGAGAAAGAGAGATAGATAGAGAGAGAGAGATAGAGAGATAGATAGTGCACGAAGAAAGAAGAAAGGAGAAAAAAAGAGCAAAATAGAATGTGGAATTCTGTCGTGAGATGTTTGCAATATTATTTTTCTCGTGTTATCCATTTCAGGAAATGGAATTCGTCTGATTTTAAAACAGGACACATTATAGTAATTGTAATGTAATTAATTATTATTATTATATTATTTTTTATTTTATTTTATTTTATTTTATATATATATAATAACTATTATATTAATTTTTTTTTTTTTTTTTTTTTTTTAAAAACGAATACGGACTGATTTTACTTTACTTTATTTTAATTGCTACTGCTATCACTATAAGTACTATTACTATATTACTATTATCACTACTACTGCTATTACGATTCTATTACAACACAACTATACTATACTATATCTATTACTACTACTACTACTACTACTACTACTCGATTACGAAAACTATATCTATACTACATCTATTACTACTACTACTACTGTGCTATTGCTATTACTACCGCTATTGCTATACTATGACTATTGCTATTTTTTTTTATCACTACTATTAATGCTAATGCTACTACCAACTGTTGTTATTAACAATATTCTGTTTCTAAAGAGAGAAATGGAGGAAAAGAAAAAAAAAACAAAGCAAAAATATACTTAAAGAATAAGGCTCATTATATTACAATTTTTGAGCTCCATATATATATACATACATACGTCTCTCTTTTCTCTACATACACACATCTATGTATATATATAAATATCAGCAAAGAAAAAGAGAGAGAGAGAGAGAGAGCAAGAAAGAAAGAAATAAGAAAAAAAATAACTATGTTCGCGCAAAGCGCAGTGAACGAAAAATAATAATTGAAAAAAAAAAAAAGAAAATATGTATAATCGCGTGTATGCTTCGTAATTTGCGCGCAGAGATCTCGTGAATTCCTAAGTATTGGTACTGACTGTTATATTTTTCTTATTTAAACAAAAAAAAGAAAAAAGAAATCGAGTTAAGAAAAGAATAAAAAAAAAAATGAAAGAAAGAGGTAGACGAAGAAGAAGAAGAAGAGCGTTTTTAGACTTTCGCGGGTTAGTATTACGATAATAATAATAATAATAAGGCATTAATTAATTAAAATAATTAAAAATAAAAATACAGAAGATAAAGATGAAGTAGCTTAGGCTAATGTAATAAACGATTAGAATGATGAGATGTATCTCGTAGGTATGCATGTGGAAGTA
>NW_025113075.1:3846071-4003960 GCF_010416935.1 Polistes fuscatus | reverse complement strand
GAGGAGATGGAATGCCACTTGAGCTTCCTGACGGTGGGGGAGGCGGTGCGACACGTTTCTTCAACGATCCATGGATATTTATTGAAATATCTGGTGTCATCGGCGTGGGTACTGTTTCAAATAAATAATCATTATAATTATTCATTAGATTATCCCGTAAACATACATTCGATCGAGTATTATAATTATCATATGTATTATTCATTAAATGATTTATCGGGTTATGTAAAAAAAAAAAGAAAAACAAAACCAATAATGACAACCTACCAGCAACAGGTTTTCTCGTTTGTGGTGGAGGCGGCGGTGGCATTTGTTGTCTGTTTGTAGAAGAACTCGGGGAGGAACCACTTTGTAGACTGTCACATGTACTGCTACGACTACGCAATGTCACC
Source organism: Polistes fuscatus (assembly GCF_010416935.1). Taxonomy (NCBI): domain Eukaryota; kingdom Metazoa; phylum Arthropoda; class Insecta; order Hymenoptera; family Vespidae; genus Polistes; species Polistes fuscatus. Next base: position 4,003,568 of record NW_025113075.1, on the reverse strand, counting down.
GGTGAATCACCAGAACCTGTACCTCCACCACCAGCATACGAAGGTGGCCTGCTACGTGACTTCTTCTCAGGCGTTAAACAGCCGTTCTAAATATAGAACAAAAAAAAAATCAACATTTTATCTTATTAAATCTTAACAATGACGCACCATCATCATTTGATATAATATATAAGATGAAGTCATAGGAGATATTACTAAATAATACGAATCTATTTACCCTATCTTCGATGATTGTTTCATCATCAGAGAAATCCGTTGATCCTTCATCATGAGAAAGGTTCCAATCGATGTTAACATTATCAAATAATGTCTTCTGTCTTTGTAATGCATGAGTAAGCTAAAACAATAAAATTTATTCCTATATTCGTGGAAAATTGTCCTCTTCATAATTTACAATCATAAATATGAAAAGAACTTACTAAGTCTTTACAAGTATGATGTCCCATTTCTTGCGCAATATCCAAAGGAGTTTTATCTTGTTTATTTCTGTAACTTGGATCAGCGCCAGCTCTTAAAAGTAATTTCATAGCTTCCGATCTGTCGTGTCTCGCTGAAAGATGTAATGCTGTCTCGCCATCAACCGTTATCCTATCAATACCACCAGTTGACATATTTTGTATTAGAAAATCCACTATTTGTAAACTATTGCCCATCTCGCGTAAGATTGCCAAATGTAAAGCTGTCTCACCGATATCCTGTAATAAATAATAATTCTGTTGATATAAGATTAATATTTTTAACAAATATAAAAAAATAAAAATAAATGTCATTTAAAAATTCTTGCCGAGGTGGGCAAAGGTGCAGCTAGGTCAACGTTCTCAGCATAAACTTGTAAAAGTTGTTGTAAATCACGATTGTTAACTGCGTGTTCTAAATCCGATAAGAGATCTCGTTCATCCGCGCAAGTACTCATCACGTATTTTTTATCAACGTATTTGGCTCTTATAAATTCGTATCGTTCTTCCCTGTTGATTTTAAATATACCAATGATATATACATTATATATTTAAAAAATTCTAAACGAGTATAGGAAGCAATAAAACTGTCGATTCTTACATTGAAGATGTAGGCGTTGGTTTAAGATTATGACGTAATGTAGCTTCCATAACTTCGTTAAATGCTTGATTAGTCATATGCCGCGCTAATAATAATTGGGCAGTTCCTACATTATCTAAAGTTAAAGACTGTATCCTTGATATATGCACACCTAAATCTCGATGAATCCCACTACATTCTATACATACGATTATTCCAAAATTTGTAGATAACCAGGTAGCATCTGTTAATCATTTATATATAACTATATAGTTAAATCTGTGTTTAATATATATATAAAACATTCATTTTATTAATTATAAATGATTAATCAATAAAATATTTATTGTTTAGTTTTGTACCGTTTTGAGAGGAACAATCACAACATTGTTCGTTTCCAGGTAATCGCATAACACATCTAATCACTGCTTGCTGTAATTCAACTAAACTAGGATTCCCTTGGCCAGCTTCAGCTTTCCCACTAGCATCGAATGCTCTTAACAAAGCTCTTTCCTTACAATTTACCAAAACTGACATCCAAGCGCGCTGATCTGCTTCGTCTTCCGCTTGAAAGTGATACGTACGATTATCTAGAAAATTAAAGAAAATTATTGCGATATTTTCTATAGAATATTATTATTATTATACAAAATATTAAGACATGTTTATTTAATATTTATTTAGTTTACATATATGTATATATAAATCTCTAGATTAATTTAATTTTTTTTTTAATTTCAACTTACAACTTATAAGATCGAAGCCTCTTTTATCATCCGGTACAAGCTTTATTTGGCACGTAAGTAAATTCACTCTCGTAGGTGGTTTATTCTCGTCGGCATGACAAATATCCAAATAACCCTCGGCTTGTACAGCACATCTTCTTTTTTGCCAAACCCTCCTCATCTTTCCTTCGCTTTTTTTCAACAAATGTCCAGAACGTGTTACTCCGTGTTGCTTATCACCTTGAAGCTGATGCAAGGAATATCCTACACTTGCATTTACGTTTAGCTATAAATCAAACAATTCCAACAATGTTAGCCATTCTCGTAAAAGAATGCATAGTATTAATGATATGATTGAGATAACAGTTTGTATTTTTTGTTATATTAAACGATCTTACCTCTTTATCGCAACCTGAACTCCTAAGCAAACTTCTTAATTCCGTCAAACGTCTTCTTTCTTCGTCTTGGGTTTGTCGAATCTTTTGCAGCTTAACGCTCAGATCGGCCACGTAAGAACCAAAATGTTCTATAGTCTTTAAGCCATCTTGAAAATAGCTAAGGACCAAAGAGGTAAAAACTAATAAATTCAGTACATTAATTATTAAGTTAATTTCTTCGAAGTTAACTTTACGATCATTTATATTTAAAATATAATCAACTTACTTTGTCTGAGCATGATAATATTCGACTAGATGCTGCAACAATTCGATACCTTTCTTCGTCTTAATTTCATTTACCTTTATAAGATACTAAAAGTATAAAAGAAAACGAGAGAGATATATTAGAATATAATTTAAAAAAGATAATAATTGTTATAATAACAATATATTGAAACTTTTAAAAAGCACATTACTCAAAGTGATATACATTATATTATTACTCTGTGTGTTTTAATCTAACAGGTTTAATTAATTCTTCTTCTCAATACTTCTCACCTCGCACATTTGCAATTGAAATAATCGCCTCTCCTTCTCCATTTCATCAGCAATCTCGGCTGGTGTAACCTCCGTACGAATAAGGCCAGCCTCCTTGGCATGTTGCTTTTTTTCCTTCTCGATTTTCGCATACTTTGCCTCGTAATCCTTCCACGCCTTTTCGAATGGTCTTTTCAGATCACCCTTAACGCCTCTCAAATCTCCTTTCAATACCGAATCCAACGGGAACATTACGATGTTATTGATGTTTTGCATCTGAAATATCCCAATTTTTAATTAGAGTATACCTTTTCTTTTTTTATTTATCTATTTATTAAAAGCTTTTGAAAAAATAGATAAGAAAATACACTTTCAAATTTCCCGCCAAACGAATACGACAAAACACACGGTCGGTAAAACAGGTTTCTTCTTCTACATCGTGAAGAATAGAAATTAATTTTGTTTTATTTTGTTATAAATAATCGTAATTTAAAAATAATAATCGTGTTCAATAAAATACAATTACATCGAGGAGAACTCTTTTATCTAAATTTTATTTAATTATAGATTATCAAATAAATACAATAAAAATAAAAACATACCAGAGTCTTCATAAGGGCACTCAATTCCTTGGTGACTACTGCGAATTTAAGGAATGCTGCTCCTATATCAGGCTCTTGTTCTTTAAGGGCAGCATCGCCGAGTCTTTCAAGGGCTCTTCCGAGATAAACTTCATTATCGACGTGGGCTTCAAAAAATAAATAAATAAATAGATAACAATAAAGTTAGATAAAAGGGGAAAGAGTTTTCATATTTTTAAAAATATTTTAATAATTAGTACTACAAGGTATATCAATTTCTTCTTTTAAATTTTAGACAAAATTGTTTTCTAACAATAGTAAACAAATTGAGTATCCTGCTTCTTGTAACTTTATATATATATATATATATATATATATAATATAAAAAAAGAGAGAGAAAAGAGATACAAGTTATATAAATGTTGTATCCTTCGCTTACAAGTAAAATCGATTTCATGCTTTCTCCCCCAAGTTGTCGTCTGCATGTTCTTTGTTTCTATATCTATCTCTCTCTCTTTCTCTCTATTTTCTGGCAGAAGGGAACGTTTCCGTTTTGAAGTTTCGATTCTATCGAGAAACTCGACGGCATGACGAGCAGAAAGCATTGTTTTCTCAGAGAAATAGGAACACCACCAACATGGTGATGGTACTCGATCTTTACGTACAGATGTACGGATCATATTGGAGCGACATTTCCTGTGCATTCGAAGAGTTACATAATATACAATGAAAAACAGACACAGTTCATAGGATAAGAAACAATAACAAAAGCAATATATCAGAGGACTAATTAAAAAATTAAATTAAAAGCCAACGTCTAAACGAAATATACAAATATAATTAATATAATTAATTTTTTTATCTTATCCAGAAATTTAAATATTAAAATAGGTATAAATAGGGAATTTGGACGGTTATAAATTCTACTTGAACGTTGTTTTGAACAAGTTGGAAGTTTCGTCCCTTTATCGGGACTTCATCAGCAACTGAAATTTATTATGACTTGTTAATATGTTGTATATACAAAAATTAAAAGGCGTTATTTTTTATACAAATATATTTTATTTTTCTACTTTATTAAATATTGGATATCACCAATGGGTCCATTTTTGTTTATAAATTTTGATATATTAATATATTCTTGCAGTGTTATATACGTATACACACGTATATGTATCATAACAATAAGAAGTTAGAAAAACAATAAAAGAAAGGATTCAATAAAAAAGAAAATCAAATAATTAGCAAAAGTTCATTTGTTCAATTCTCAATGAATTAATTTACTACATCCTCAGGTCATCATCATAGGAGAATGATCTATGCGTAGACCTCATATCAGGTGTGTTTAATTAATGAACCTTATCGAGCATTTTTCACACTAGATCGCGTGGAATAAATTTTAACGGGAGACCAGCTAACATAAGCGAAAGAAGAAAAAAAAAATATGAGTGAAGTAGGAAGAAGAAGGACGATGAGGAAGTGAATACACTCTCTTCTTTCACGTATGAACGAGAAAGAGGGAAATAGAAACAGGGAGAGGGAGAGAGAGAGAGAGAATGGAAGGGTGGGGGGAGGAAAGTAAGGGCGCCAGAGAAATCGATCTGTCTGTCCACTAACGTTAATATGAAAAGAAGCCACGAGGACTACCCCCCATAGAAGGGAAATTTACCGATAAGGTTTCCTCCCCTTTTTTAAAAGCTCCATAACATATATACACAAATTAAGTAAAATTGTTAACAAAAAATGTCCGAGGTGAATGATACAATGAAGCCTCCGTCGGTAAGGTAGGTCTTGCCATCTTTGAATAACTATTTTTTATTTTTGTAAAATTCAATTCATAAATATAACAAAATTAAACTATTAGATATTATTCTAAAAAAAATTCTTTATAGAGTATTAATTAAATTTATTCACATTGTTTTAAGTAACAATAACATTGATTAAAAGAAAAAAAATCCTTCTTAGTGGCGTTGGTAAAATGTCATCGTAAATAAATAAATAAAAAAAAGAAAATTATATTATATTAATTCATATATATGTATAATACTAAATTAATAAATTATATATATAAATATATAATAATAAATAATAATAAATAATAATAAATAATAATAAAATAATAAAAATAAAAAAATAATATTAATATTATATTTATTATAAAATTAATATTTATTTTATTATAATAATATTATATAATATTATATAATAAAGTAAACGTTTTTATATATCATTTTCAAAGAATAAGTGCATAAGGAGTTGCTTGCAATGGCGCTTTAAGAGCGAATGAGAAAGATAAAGAAAGAGAGTAATGATTTTCGACCCGTTTATATAGTCTCTACTACGTATCTAAGAGACGCCAAAAGCTCTTCTTCTCGAGTACTTAACTTACTTAAGTAGCTATTAAAACACTTAATACGATATTGAAGTTACATTTAAGTATCCTGCATTATTCAAACGTATGCATACACTTTACCCCGTCAATTTTTCAACAATTTAATAATGATATAATTGAATCACAACCGGAAGTGATGTCTTTTCTTAATAAATATACTATATTACATATATATATATATATAATATGTAAAAAAGAAAATGCAAGATTGGTTGAATATGTCATTCGACCTTTTCAATTCTTTTTCAAGCTTAATCTCTGCGTCATTGTGACAAATATGTTCAAATGGGTTAAACCGAGTCAATCTATGCATACATATATCATTTCAAACACACACACGCACAAGCGCGCGCGCGCACATAATGCATGTACATACAAACATACGTGTTTCATGTTTTATTTCGACGAATGATCTATACATACTTGTACTTACATAGTTGTACATAATTAAATGGATAAGATCATGCTTATTCATATCCAACTTTAGTAAAAAGATTATCTTATGTGTAGCTAATAATTAGGTTAGGATTTCAAAAGGTCTATAATATTATATAAGAGTCACATTTTTTGATATGTAAATGTTCATACAAATGTGACAACTATAATTTAAAACACATAAGAGAGAAATAGTTAGTTATTCTTTAATATAATTGATATTATATTATGTTATGAAAATTCCCTAAAAATTATTCACTAGATTAATACAATGTGTTGTTATACATGTAATATGTATGCATATGTATATAATACGATATATCGATTTTCAGTTCCTGTCAAGGAACATGGTGACACACTAAAAGTTTACCACACCCCGTGGTGTGCATTACCCAATAGCGTTCCAAGCTCAACTCACTTTGAATAGCAAATATATACTAGAAAGTCAACGTAATATTAGGTTATGTATTGGTGAATAAACTTTAAAAAACAAAATAAAATAATCAAAGAAAAAAAAAAAAGAAACGAACGAAGCACGCACCTTCAATCCCGCCCTTCGTGGAAATTTTTCAACGAAGAGCGACATTAAAAAAAAAACAAATTAATCGAATTTTGTCCTTTTCATTTGAATAGGTATATAATAATTTTTGTTCTTCTTTTTTTTATTATTCATTTATCAGATTTATTTTAACGATTGGAATTTGTACGAATTTGAATAAACGATCGGAGCGTTTCAACGGCGTTCGTGGAAACTAAATCAGTGAGGCGCGAAATTCGAACCGAATGAATTGAATTTTGTAATTTTTTTTCTTTTTAGGAAAATGTAATTTTTTATTGATTACTTTTTAAAATGGAAATTCGTATGAGTTTAGAATAGTAGTTGACACGAAAAGAACGACACGATCAATGTCGTTCGTTGAAATTAATAAGTCACACACACAAGCGTGATATTTAAATGAATATTATAATAAAATCCAGTTGATATATATTAGTATTTAATGATTAGAGTTTTTTAAACAAAAATGTTACTCTTACCATTCCCTGAATTATGAATTGCCTTGATAGCCTTCTTTAATTTGGTGAGACCATCTCTGTCGAAGTCCAGAGTCTGTAACATAATAATCAAACGTTAATTTAGATAAAACTGGACGAGTTATCTTTCATCAATTTTCTTTTTTTATATGATATTAACATTAAAAATAATAATTAGAAAAGTACGTAAAATAAATAAAATTTATTACATTACACCGATCGAAAACGAAAAATTCTTAACATAAAAAAAAAATTGCAAAGAGTATAAACGTATATGCAATAGATATAAATATATATAAAGGATATTAAAAGAAAGCTAATTATGAAACTTTATATAATTATAATAATTTTTTCATAATCTTCTATATATTAAGATCACAAAAATAATATAATTATTATTTTTACAGTATAATAATATAATATAATTATATCACACATACACACACACACACACAATAAATTTACTATGACAATTAACAATTAAATATTTTAACGCGAATACAAACAAAATATAAGAAAAAAAAGAAAAAAAAAAGAAAATACCACTTACGTAACGAGTTTTGAACCAGAGCATTCCCAAATTTTGTTTATTAATCCCGCACAACATAATTCACCAATTTCCACGAGTCAGAGAACGAACCAATACTTTAATCCAATCTTTACACAGTAAAAACTTATATTTTTATATAATCCAATATTCCATCCTCCTTTTTTTTCTCACAACACAATCTCTCAATAAACAAGAAAGAAGAAGAAGAAGAAGAAGAAGCAGAAGAAGGAAAAGTGTTAAAGCGAGGGGTGAGTTACCCTTAAAAGAAGAAATCGATCTACCCTACAACACTCTTTTATCTGAAAGTTTTTCAAAAGCAGAGCAAGGAAATAAAGCTTTTCACGTCATGTGAGCGTATCACTTACTAAAAAAAAAATATATTGAACCTACCTATACGATTTAATGTTAGTAACAAAGGTAGTGTGAGTGCATACATATAGATATTTGTCTTGCGTATCATCAAATCTTTTCTCCCCCTCTATCTTTTCATATCTTATTTACTCTATTTCTCTTTCTCGTCAAGAGGACTAAAGAAGATACACCAAGAATAGATCTTGTCTCGTTTAAAAATAACTCAGTCAAGCTAAGAACGAATTCTCATAGGATACACGGTTCTGATGTTGTAAGAGCCAATTCTAAAATAGGAAAGTGGGTAACTTAAAGACAATCAGGGTCAAGAGTAAGTCGAAACAAGACAATAAAAAAAACGAAATAGGGAGAAGGTTAAAAAGCTTTGGTAGTAGAGTCAACACATCTGGATACTTTGAAGATGTTGTTGTTTTTATGAATGGAATTAAGAATTCAAACGAAGATAGTAAATCTAGTATTTTAATATACAACAATGATATATTATATATGAAATAATAAAAACAAAATAATTATATTTAGAGATATTTATCAAGTATAAATTATGCATTACATTATTTTATGACAAATAATTTTATTTAATTTTATTTTTCATTATAGAAAGGAGAGTAAAAGAGAGAGAGAGAGAGAGAGAAAGAGAGAGAGTTAGAATTAAGTTATGAAGAATTAAGCTAATATTCGAAGCTTTATTAGGTTCTCGACAAATTTTCTCTCCACTTTATCGAACATGTCAATGTGTTTGTATTTTACAGAGTGTTAGAGAGAAACTTTGAAAGCTATTTCGTGTCTACTCCTCTTCGGTTAGGTTATCAGGTTAAATTCGTTCAAAGTAAACTCAGAAATTGTAACTATATTCATGTTACTTAATCACCCTTTCCACCTAGAGACTTCAAAATTTAAATTAACTCTCACAATCAGTAATTTATTATTTTAAATCATGCTAAAAAGAATCTAACAGAATTGATTGTTATCTTATATCGAATTGTTATTAAAAATCGGTGCGCGGGCATCGTAAAAATGTAATCTCATCATTTTTTCCAAAACGAGCGCCAAAAAAGAAATATAACTTTAACAAAAGAAAGAAAAAAAGAAAGAAAAAAAAACTCGCGAAACGAAATTAATTTAATAGTCAAGTAATATTGTAAAATTACAAAATGTAAAAAAATTGTCTACAAATTAGGACCATTAGGAATTCTAGGAACAAGAAAACAACCACCACCTCTCATTGGCGGATCTTGAACTCATGTTTATTCGCAGAGTAGAGAATATTCTTTCGAGTTTTCTTTTTATTTTTTTTTATTTTCTCTAACTGGAACAGAAGTAAGAAAATTGTGAAAAGCGGTGTGCAATGTAGGCAAAGGTGGAATGGAGGGGGGGAGAGGGTTTCTTTGTGGTCTGGTAACAACGCTAATACACTGGTGCAGCATCAACAAAGATGCAAGCCAGGCAGCTGGTGCAGTTGCTGTGTTACTGCTACCGGGTTTTAGAAGAATGCCCATAGACGGTAGTCGGCTTTCCTTCCAGGCATCGTTTCAAGACGCCTAAGAGCTTTCGTAACGTTCAATTATCTCTTTTTACGGAGCTGACTATGTCGGTCGAAAAGACCTACAATTCTAAGAAGAAAATTTACCTGCACTTATTCCAGAATTATCCTTAAACATTAATGTATATGTGTATATGTGTGTATATATATATATTCGTTTATCATTGGAATAAATTCCCTTTTTCATCAGCGTGATAGACATTTTCTTAATATATAAGCCACGAATATACATTTTAGTTCGTAAGAATTTGAAAGATATTTAAATAATTTTAATATAAATCGATAAACACACTGGCATTTTTTTTATTTGAAGATTATATATATACTAACCCTTCCTCAGATTATTAATATATGTAGGATTCGTGAAAAAATTGGGCCGTTGGACTGACTGGACCGGGATTCGAACCCGGATCTTCCGCTTTCCAGGCGACTGCTCTTTAACCATTGAGCTATCCAGGGCCCACCGTCCAATCTCCTTACGAACGCCTATTTTAGTTTGGCTTGGAGGCGCTCGCATCCCACATATATATTTTATTTTCTTATTAATAATACTATTTTTTTAATTTAAAATAGTTGCTAATTATTTATCTATCTTTCAACAATTTAACGAAAATAAAATAAATAAATATATATTGAAATACTTTTGAATGAGCAGATATTGTTGAAGAAAATGTGTGTCTGCGTGTGTGAGCCATTGTTTATATTAAAAAATTATTTTCCAAAAAGTGGCTATGAAAAAGGAATGATTAGAATAAAAAAAATAATTTCGCGGTTTTTTCGTACGTTAGATCAAAAGTCAATGTTATTCAAGTATGAATACTAAACGACGAAATGAACGTGATGTTACGTGAATTTGTAACTGCGGCAACAGAGAATAACAGAGAGAGTGAAACACTTCACGGTGCACCGACACTCGCAAACTATCGAGGGAAAAAAAAAAGGAAAAAGAAAAAAGAAAAAGTAATAGAAGAAGAACGCATAAGTAGCAGGAAAAAGTAAGAGTGTTGCGACATTCGTTGAAAGTCCTATGCTGTGTTCGCGGTTTTTTTTTTTCGAAAGACACGCCATTTTTAATTAGCAACAACGAAATTCAAATGACCAATTGGATCATTTTATCGCATCGTTTATCATTGGAATAAATTCCCTTTTTCATCAGCGTGATAGACATTTTTTTAATATATAAGCCACGAATATACATTTTAGTTCGTAAGAATTTGAAAGATATTTCAATAATTTTAATATAAATCGATAAACGCACTGGCATTTTTTTTTTTATTTGAAGATTACCGACAATAATTTTGTTAATGTTAAAAATTCAAATTACAAATATTTTAAGCATATTAAACTAATGTATAAATATATATAATATTATAAATATATGGGGATAGAAAGTACTAAGTTTAATGAAAGATTATTTATAAAATAAATTATCACAAGGAAGCTAAAAATTTACTATTAAAAATAAATAGGACGTGTATGATCGCAAGTATGTATGTATATGTATACACTCACATAAGAGCGTATAAGAGACGTAAAAAATCAATAATTCCAAGGGGAGTAACCGCGTGCTGCTATCGTCCGATGATCAAATGATAGAAAATTCCTTCCGTACGGAAAACACCATAAGTATATATATATATATATGGCGTTGGAAAGATTGAAGATAAAAAATACTACGACGTATACTTTTCTTTGATTGGTCAAAAGAATCTTCCATGTATACACGTATAGATTCAGGTATTCCGATTTACGTGACTCACCCTATACACGAATGTATACACACACATAAAGCCGGCAATGCTGTGTACAATAAAAGAAAAAAAAAGAAACAAACGAATAAGAAGATACCGTGATGTCGTTTCCTTGAGTGAACGGCTTCTATCTAACGAGTGCATTGCAAACATCGAGAAGGAACGAAGAAAAATAAGATTGACGAGAGTTTGAATAAACTTCACAATATATGCTACATGTCAAAATGTTCACGTATCTCAACAGTGATTTTTCTATAATATAAACATTTCTTATTATTTTTTTTTTCTTTTATATTATTTTGCATACTTATACACTATTTCTTCAATCATCAATCGTATATAATACGTAAGACGCGACAACGACAATGCGATATATTTTTTTTCAACATTTTCTATTCGTCAGCGAATCAGAATCAAGTATTTATGAACGATGATCACATAACTCGTCGTTCGTCTCATTTAGCTCGGTATTTTTTTAAAAAGAAAGAAAAGAAGAAGCTAGCTTATCTTTCTCAAATTTCGTCTTATTGTTAATTCGAATAATATACTATATTGAGATTATGTTTCCAAGAAAGATCATTTCGATAGATAAGATCTAATTTCACAAGTTATTTATATAATTAGGAAGAATCCTTTTTTTTCATTTTTTTATGATAATCTTTGATCGCGCTGTTTAAATTTTCGCGCATTTTTATTACGGATTTTAATTTGTATGTTACTTTCGTTCGAATAAAACTAAACCAAGGATAGATTTCTTGACTGTGATAATCATACTCATTCTAACGAATAAAACACACACACACACACACGTGTATATAAACTTCGTTTAACCATATCACGGTAATGTACATTTTGCGTGTATATGTATATTTGTATATGTATAATATATGTGCATATATATAGATAAAACGACGACTAGTTTCGCAGGAAGTCACAGTCTATTTATTAGTTTACATGCAAGCTTGTCTCTATATTCTGTTGAAGACACGAAGATTAAAATATTAATAAGCGTACCTGTGTTGAATGTTAACGATGTGCGAAGAGATGTCATCATCGACTTCGAACGGTAAGCAGACAAAAGCTGATCAGTGCCAACCAATAACACGACTTTACGTACTAAACCAATCAGAGACGTTTCGTAATTAACCAATAGGATTATCCGAAAATTAAATCAATTATTACTTTTCAAAAAGAAAATCAAAAAGAAAGTACAACGAAAAGAATAATAATACATTATTTACAACATTAGAAATATAAATCGAAAATATCAATAGATACATAATGAGAATTAAAAATCGATCAGCGTCAATAACTACCAATCAACAATTTCATATATCTAACCAATCAGAGATTAGCTCGCAATTATCCAATAAGATTATTCGAAAGTAAAACACCATTATTTATCGAAAATACAAAAACAAGAAAAAAAAAGAAGAGAAGAAAAATAAAACATTTCCTACACACTGTTAGAAAAATTATAATATAAACATATACTACATGCATCTAAACGTACCAGAATATTCGAAGAAAGAACATACTTAGAAAAAAACAGAAAATAAAAGAAAAGTAGGTATGTATGAAAATTGCCCCGAAAACGCGTATTTTATAGTCCCTTGTATGTGATAAAGAGGACGAACAACATATACATGTGCACATATACATATTATACATATTATACATATATATATATAGAGAAAGAGTAATGCTGGTTGGGAGGCGTGCAAGGATGGCGGCGCGCAAGGATACGAGTATGACCTCGACGAGAGCCGAATCCGAACGTGGAGACGACCGAATAGTTCCGAAAGGTGGCTGCATCTTCCGTGTGCATCTGCGAAACGCCCACGCGCTACGAGCACGCATGCGGCTACGCCAATCACCTTCCTCCTCTCTCTTTCTCATTCGCACTTACACAACAACGTCCCACCGAATGAGAATAAAGAAGGAATATAGGCGGCAAAGTCGATAGGAAGGAAGAAGAGAATATATAAGTGTAGAGTGAGAGAGAGAGAGAGCAAATGTTGTCATAAAAAGAGATGAAAGAACGAATGAGTGAGTGAGAGGGAGAGAGATAAATATATACAATGAAAGTTGCCGAGAGATTTAAATCCCGGCGGACGAGTTTATCGAATTCTCTTTTAAAAGAAAGAGAAAATGAGAGAGAGATATTGAGCTTTACCGATATTATTTTTTCTCTCTCTCTCTCTCACTCGCTTCTTCTTTTTTTTGATATCGTAATCCATATGAAAAAAAAAAAAAACCTATAGATTCTTGAAGAAACAACAGGATTGATCTTCCTCTGTTTTTTTTTATATTTCCTCCTACAGAATTCATAAATCCACATTTCTTCTGTTTAACGAAATATTAACGGACACACTTTCGATTAAAATTACGATTAATTTCACGCGTATCCTTGAATTCATTATCTCGAACTCCATTTGTAATTGGATTGCATGGAGGGTGGAGGAGGGGGGAAACATTTGTGGGGATTTTAAATGAAAATGAAAAAACACGACGTATAATCATATTTTGATAGAAAAATTAATAAATCGGCATGAATTTTCCCCCACTTAATTTAACATCATCGTCGTATTACTTATTATTCGATTTTATATTTAACATTAATCGAAAATGTTTCGTGTCTTTCTTTTCTACATGCGTAAATACGTAAGATATGATTAAACATTGTTACCAACGTAAAAAAAACCACAACATTGAAATGCACACATGCAATTAAAAGTACATGCGTAAACAAATAATATAAGTAACGATTTGAATTGAAAATGTTTTGAGCTTTAATGAAAGACAAAAGAAAAGAGAACATTTATTTGTTAATAAAAAAAAGTGAGTTTGATCGGAAAAAATATTTTTTATGTCAAGCTCGAGACTTCTTAAATCCCACCGATGTATGCTGAGAAAGGAAAGGTCGAAAGGATTTGAGAAAGGTGCAGGTGTAGGACAACAACAACAACAAAAAAATAAAATAAAAGCCGAAAATAAAAAAAAAGTAAAGGTTGTCCTTACTTCTTCGAGGGATGTGATGGTCTGCCTGCATTGTGGCATTCGTGAAACGAAGGTCGACGTAGTGGGCGAGTTATAGTCCTCCCTCGTTTCCTCGACGAACTCGCTCACCGCGATTAGGCCCGGCATTTTTCTTTCTTCTTTTTCTTCTCTCTTTTGTTGTTTTTCGTTTGTTTTTTTTTAACTTTTATCTTCCGTTATTCTTAATATTTTAGATGATGCACAAGAAACTACAAGCTAAACGACGAACTGTCAACCACCATCAATGATGATGATGACGACGACGATAGTAATGGTAATAATAATAATCGAGAATAGTTTAGTAAAGTCGATAGATCAATATATTGAAAGATTTCTTTTTCGTGCCTTTTCTAGCACCGTATGTCTCTCGTTTTCTCTCGCGCACATACACCCGTCACCGATATATATATATATATATATATCTTTCTTTCTTTTTCTATCTCCAATAATCTCTCGTATCTACCTTTCTCTCTCACTCTTCCTATTTTTCTTTCACTTCACAGTTTCTCGCTAGCGCACCATAAATTCCAACGACGAGTTGCCCACTGTCACCTTTTCCTTTTCCTCTACTTTTTCTCTCTCTCTCTCTCTCTCTTTCTTTTTCTTTCTTATTTTTTTATTTATTCTTTTATTTTGTATACACGCAACACAACACAACAACAACTAAACTACTACTAGTACTTATTACCGTTTCCGTGATTACGGTTTAAGCATTGACGATTACAACAATCGCCAAACTATGATAAACGTCCCCGGTGTTAGTGTGGTGGTGGTGGTGTGTCGACGTTGACTCTAAGTAGACGGACAAATCCCGCAAGAGAGAGAGAAAGACAAGGATGCTAAATACGATATAATATGTGTCCTCATATATACACTACTATACCACTCTTTCTTTCTCACCATCCATGTATATGTATATATATTTTTGAACGGAGTGCCAAGTGTCTCTCTCTCCTTTCCTTATTCCGTTTCGTTTAAAAGCCTTCAAGAGACTTGCCCGTAGGCTCCTCTCGGACAACGATTATCTACCCGACGACATCTTCCCGCTGTCGAACTTCCTATTACGATTAACTATACGAAAATACATCATAGCTATCTCCTCTTCCTTCTTCTTCTTCTTCTCTTTATTATTACTTTCTTCTTCTTCTTCTTCTTTGACAAGTAAACGCCGATCCCAACGCGTACACATGCACCAAGCGCGAACGCGACTGCGTTCGGCAATCGTTAAAGTTCTTATACACGGCCACTTTGCCGAAGCTTTGCTTCGCACCTCCACCGTGCCAAACCTAGGCGCTCACGACGACGAACGAAGTTCCACTGAGGCGGCGCTATTTTGACGACACCCTTCGCCATTGGTCGAATAATTTTTAGTTTTAACTACGACTTTTACCGTACCGAGATGCCATCTGGCGACGTTTTTAAATAATTAATTATCTCCGCGGCAAAATTCGAATCAATTTGAAACGTTATTTATGAATATAATTGTAATGTTATTTATTTTCGTATTGATTTATGGCTTATAATGTTTTACATTTATTAACGTTTATATTTGTTTATGAAAACTTTAACTATATGTTTATTCATATTAATTAAATAAAAATATATATATATGCAACATTTCTTCTAATAATTATATTAACTTTAAATTCAAATTTATTTGAGTCTACTTGAAAACGTTGATACCTGTTAGATCTTACAAAGTGAAATGTGTAGTTTTTTTTTTTTTTGAAATTTATTTATTGATAAGTAAAATTACATATATCCACAAACACAATATGTTCTTTCATGGGGGATTAGGAAAGGGATTTAGAAGGAGTGGTGGTGTAATAATGCATTAAAACTTGTGAGCAGTGAGGAGAAATACGTGGTTAAGGGAAAAAAGAGGTAAGCATTCTTATCCTTAAACGATAATATTCTGTATTTAATTGAGGTCAAGGTGGGGATCAGAGGGGTAGAGGAGCACGTGGTTGAGGGTAGAGAGGATGCGTGGTGGTGTGGAGATGTTTAATTTAAAAATTATAATGCTTCTATGTAAGAGTGATAATTCTCTAATATTTATGTACTCTCATTTATCCGTTATTTTAATCGGTTTAAGGTTAGCTTGGATGGATGCACAGATTCTTAGTATACATATACTATTATACTGCATACTAAGAACTCATAAGAAAATTATTATTTTTAACAGTTACTTTGTTATCTTTCTTCATTTTTTTTTGTCTCTCTCTTTCTTTCTTTTAAATGCTTTTTTCTTCTTTCTTTTGTTCCTTCCTTCCTTTTGGTTTCTTTTTTTCTTTTTTCTTTTAATTCTTTAATACTATCCCTTCATAACTTAAAGACAAGTGTGTGTTATTTCTTAATTTTATCTCAACATTGATAAAAATAAAAATCACAAGCAAAAACGATCCATAGGCAATAGACTTTTTTTGACTGTGATATATGCATTAATAACTTTATCTAATAATCATCCACTATTCCCTGTACAACCAACACATCTTTTACGAGCCACAGCAACGTTTTTTCTTGAAGGAGCATTTTAAATTTAAATGGTTTTTCTTTTTTTTTGTGTTGTTGTTGTTTTCTCGGCGTTCAAAAATTGTTAAACGGTTTTGAAACTTGGTGTGCATTTCTTTTTCTTTTTTTTTCTCTCTTTGTTATTTTTTTTTTTCTTTAAAAAGAAAGACAGAGTTTTTAAATAGGAAAGCTAGGAGTCATTGGCAGAAACAATTTCTGCATATTGTATATTGTTTTATACGAGTGTCACATTGCGCATTATATATACCGATATAATATATATATAATACAGGATCATGATTACAGATTGATACACAATGTACGAGAAAAACTGAAAAAATTGTAAAAATAAAGTCTAGCTCCATTATTATTCTCTTCCTTTTACTTTTACTTTTTTCCTTTTTCTTTTTTCTTTTTTCATTTTTCATTTTTCTTCTTTTATAACTTCTAAATCCGAACTGCTATTTAAAGGACGTATATTTTCTTCCTTTCCCCTCACATCTCTCTCACATGGCATTTTTTAAGCTAAGTCAATTGTCTTGATAGATATGTACTTATCACCTCTTTACAAAAATCAATTCTTAAACTTATAATAGGATAACTCGATGCAGATTCGCAGAATTATGAACTATACAATGATATTTAGCAAATACAAACTGATATGCTCCGCGATACGATAATACTAGATATATTTTTTTATATATATCATTTATTTTTTATTTTATTATTCGTAACGTTTATAATTAATAAAATAAAAATCTAACGATAGAGAGAGAGATCAACTAAATAATTTATACTGGATTATCGCTTAAAATTAATCATTGATAAAATAACATGTGTATAACGTAGAGCAAAATGAGATATATAAATATAATAAAAACAAATTGTATTTATATAACAAACTTAGTAATCGTCGGTCACTATCTGCGAATATTCATCGAGTCAGGTTTATATACGATGTTTCAATATTTTAAAGACTATTTGCTATAGGTACACAATGTATATTAATTTTATATGTATACATGTATATGCATGGTGTGTATATACATATATATATAATCTATATATCATTCACACATCTCTGACAAACTCACGAGCTTTTTTTTAATGCGCGTGAAAATCATCACACACGTTCGCATACATACATATGTATATATATATATATATTTATATATATATATATCTATACAGATAGATATATACATATATATATATATTTCTATATTATCATTAATTCACTGATGCTATTTGTAGTATTTGTAGTATTTGTAATACATTCACTTGGTAATTGTTATCGTCTTAATATATCTAAAATATTTGTAACATTCAGCAATGTATGTATGTGTAGTAATCTGTATGTTTATATTTTATTTGCTCGCCCTTAGACCGGAGTTGCGCGAGATAATGAAGAAAATTTGAATAATCTTTTAAAAAAGATATATAGGAAAAAAGGCAGCTACTCTTTGAGTGCGCTTAAAAAGATTTTTCTTCATTGTTTTTTTTTTTTTCCATTTCTTATTTCTCTTATTTCGCGTTTCCTTTTTCAACTTTTTCAACAATCTTGGCTTGCGGAGAGATAAATCGTTTAAATTATTTTCAAAAACATGTGTAAAAAATATAATAAAACAAACTTATACGTAACGCGCCGTACCTAATGTACATTTAAGAACAATCATCTTAAATATTTTTCAGCGAAGATTAAGTTATTTATTTGTTTTCTTTTTCTTTTTTTTTGTTTCTTTTTCTTTTTTGAAGGGGAGAGTTAAATATTACTTTTGCACGTTATTTCATCGTCTTTTTATACGTCGACGTCGTATTCGATGAATCTATTGTCTTATAAATAGTTTACAACGTTTCCATGCAAAATTAATATTTCGATTAATAACTTGTAAGATCTCGCAACGTAACAATTATTATCTTAAGATGATCGGTCTAATAAAAAATAATAATAATAATACCTGTGAGAGAATAAAAAGAACATATAACAATTGATCGTATAATAATAATAATTTCCATTATTTTCAAACGGTATTTGCACTTTGTTTATATATATATATATATAAATATTTAAACACGTCGAACTAATTAGAATAAAAATATACAATCGCTTAGAACGGGGATTATAAGAATTAAATATGATCACAGTACTTAATTAAAGAACGAACAAAGTAAAAAAAAATAAAAAAAATAAAAAATTGATCGACACTTCTTAGAGCGTGTTTAACAAATAGCGTGTGTGGTGTGCATTGGAAAAAATAAATAAATAAAATAAAGAAAATTAAAATGAAGTGTTTCCCACGCGTCCCTGGCTAAAGTGCGGGCTAAAAAAACACCCCCTTTTTTTTGACCATGTACAAATATATATAAGCATTAAACGTGTAATATATTATCGTCATATATAATATAATTAATAATACCCTAAGATATTGTAATTGTTAATTGTATGAACAATTCGAAAACGGAAAGTAATTATTCTTTTGCTTTTCTTTTTTTCTTCTTTTTTTTTTCTTTTTTTTTTTTTTAACAGCCGTCTATAAATTTTCAAGCCTTAGTCAGAGGTATTGAAGCCAATCAGAAAACTCCGGTAAATACTGTTCCTCTTATTCGACAGCATCGACGTGACGTCTTCGATTACTTAAACTCGTTTTAATTAATAAAAACAAGAAAAGGATTCGGCGACGTCGAACGAAACTATCGAATATTTTCCGTGCACAACCAACTAACACCAACGACGGCCTACCGAAAAAAGTACTCTCGACTTTCGTGTGGAATGATAGAATAATAATAATAATATCTTATTTCTCGTTTTATCATTAAATACACGTTAGTAATTCAATCTCTTAAAAGTATTACTTTTTTTTTCCACCCTCTTCTTCTTCTTCTTCTTCTACTCCTTCGTTTTATTCTTCTTCTTTTTTTTTTGTCTCTTTTTTTTTCTTTTTATATATAGATAGACTAAGTAAACGTTAAGTACAGAAAGATTTTACCAAAAAAACCAGGCAGTGGGAATCGAACGGGGACGAAGAAAAAAAATTATACATATATATATATATATATATAGGGTATATATATATATATATATGTATATATATATGTATCACGAACTTTTTTTTCCCTTATTAATGTGCATCATCGATTGATGTTCTGATATTTTGAGAGTTTCTTGTAGCGTACGTGTACAACTCTTGCACAATCATAAGCGATTAACTTTAATCGAAGCTTATATCACCCAATGCGGAATTGCTACGACTTTGAGATACTGATATATATTTATTATTATTATTATTATTATTATTATTATTATTATTATTATTTTATTATTATATATTATTATTTTATTATTATTTTATTATTATTATTATTATTATTATTATTATTATTATTATTTTATTATTAATATTATTATTAGTATTATTCAAAAGGACTGAATCGTAGAATCTTATTGCCATTCTCTATCTCTAAAAATATCAGAGCGAAAAAATATAGAAGTTATATAGTGCACGATTGAATATGCACATTATACCAAATGCATTATTGGATTACGGAGAAAAAATGTTGTTGCTTGGTGGTGATTCTAAGATCTATTATTGTTAACAGTAAATAGAGATAGGATTTGTTTAGTTTTCAATCGGGTACTTCTCGCAATCCTTTTAAGATGAAAAGTCAATAAGTTAATAAAGTTGAAGGAACATCAATATGATAGAAACTAATGCGAACTCGTTTATCATGAGCAATGCTCCTTCCTGAGAAAGTTTCTCTTCGATATTTATGATGATGAAAAATAATATTATTATTGAGCAGGAGGCACTTCCAAAGAGACAGGCATTTATAATTATCTGACATCCATTTTCATATGGCACATACATTTAAATTGTGTATCATTATGAAGATATACACACTGATTCGAGTAAACTTATCTAGATAGTCTTCATGGCTTTTACGCACTGTCATAGATATTAGTTCCCGCGTATAATAAATCTTATAATGATAATAATCCTCCCCATTTTTTATATAACACCCATCGATGGGACCAACATATACAAATACATATCATCAGATTTCTTGTGCTATACATTATGTGAATTAACATCACTGCCTATTTACGATTTATGACAGCTAGTTTCAGATTAAATGAGTATTATTTTATAGCTGTGCAAGCACAATGTAAGCGCATAAATAATCGGATCTTCGGAAGAGCCTCGTGCCATTTTTTTTTTTATAGAAAATATTTTCAATCAATATTATATAACGAAAATAATAATAACGACGTTCGTAATTTATAATGGAACTAATGTAATAATAATAATAATATGGAAAAAAGCTATTCGAGACCAGCTTTTATTATTTAAAAGCGGATAAAATGTTCCGACTAAAATCAATCAATTATTCTTTCACCTCGAAATATTTATATGTCGGATTTTCATAGCCATTTATTTGCATGTTGGCTACGTGTCGTTCTTCCGGTGTAGCTGCTTGATCAACTTCAATGAAACCCTGTCAAATATTTTTATTTGTTATATTATTTAGATAGATACTCGATAAAAATATTAGTAAGAAATTTTGTAAATATGTATGTATATTTAAATATACCTGGCTGTGTGGGCTTCTTGCATTACGTCTCTTGAATACAGCAACTCCTACGATTGCGGCTGCCATAAGTGCGATTCCAGCAAATGCTAGCGTAAAATAGACTGATCGGCTCTCTTTGTGATATATTTCACGTCTTACTAAATATCCCTGCAAGATATTAGGTACACATTAGTAACATTTTTATATAATAATTATATTTTTAATATTTGTAACGATTAAAAGAAGAAAGATTATAATCTAAACTTTAATGCAGTAACTGTAAATAATAGAATATATAAACAGAGAGCAAGCTCTCTCTACAAAATTAGTATTACTAATAGTTCTAATGTAACTGTATAATTGTTCTAACCGGTTCAGAATGTGAGGCATCATGAGTCATACTGTGTGCTGCCCTAACCACTCCTTCATTATGCAGCGTTGCAACGGGAGCCGGTTGTTCAGACTGCTGCGAAGAATACTTATTGTCATTCACTGAATCATTTTCTTCATGCTGTTCTTGTTCTGCACGTAATTCACCACGTTCGCCCTTACGTTTTTCCTTGCGTGCACGTTCTAATTGCTTCTGATGTTCTTTTTCTATAAATAAAACGCACAGACGTGTGTGCATACATATATATATATATATATATAAATCCTTATTTTATAATAAAAAGAATTTAGAATTTTTTGAATGATTTTATAAAAAAGGAAATGCTAATATACCTTCTTGTTTGCTAGCAACGTCCGCTTGATACTTGTCTAAAATAGCTGCTTCTGCCTCTCGAGTCATTGCTAACAATAAACCTGGTGTTTCATCCTTACTGCGAAGCGCCAAAACATAGTCATCCATTAAACGCCCGATTTTTGCACTCAGATCAGGAAATCTGAAGGTCGATGAAAAGATAATAAAATATCAACAAAAAAATAATAATATTATACTTTGCAACGATATAAATTTACTATAAAAATTAAAAATTAATAATATGTTAAATTATATGGTATGATAAATTTTCAATACATTACCGTTCCAACATCAATAAGCTTTGATTTGTAATTCGATCGATTTCTGCCAAATGTTCCAGTGTCGCTGGTTTCTCGCGTTGAGCTTGTTCCAGACTGCTGTCGAGTAAATGCTTGTAATGAGCAATGGTATGGTGTCTGTCCTTGTGAAGAGCTCTGAGCAACTTTTGTAGGCATTTCTGAATACGATGAGTCTAAAAAATATAATATAAAATATAAAAATAAATTTATCTCAGATAAATATGATTAATAAAAGGAAGAGCCTAGTTGACAAGACACTGATTTTTTTCAATTCTACACAGTTGTAGGAGTTCATAACACACGAAAATCAATCTTGCTCTCCCCTTGTAAGACAGATGAAAAAATAAATTCAACGAACTCACATTTGGTGGAGTTTCATTCAAAGCAGCAGTGTAACAGGACATAGCTTCTTCGTTTCTCTGCTTAACAGCTTCCTACAATAATAAATGAAAAATGCTTGACAAATTCTTATATTAAAAATTCACACAGATATTTATTTTATTACGTTATTTTAATAATGTGCATACTTGCACTCGTTGTTGATGCATCGCACTGAGCTGGTGTTTCTCAGCAGCACCACTTTCTTCCAAGGCTGCAACAGTTTCCTGGAATCGTGCAGTCATCCATCGTTTGAAAGCATCAGCTGCAACTGGATCATGAGCTCTGATATCTTGATACCTTTCCTCTAGGTCACTCCAATCCTTCATCACCTGAAAACGTTGTAGCACAAAGATTGCGACACCAATGTTCGGGGCTATAAAATCTTTTGCCCAAATAATTATTATGTACATATAGAAATAAGTACATATGCACTCTAACGTGCATTCAAACTTTATGATTTAAAGAACATTAACAAAAATGCTTTTGCTTACTTTTGTTACTTTTTCTTTGTGTACTTCCTCGAGCCTCATCTGTGCTTGCTTGTAACTCTGATGTTCTGATCGTGGATCAAAATGAGTCAAGTAAGGGTCTGGTGTACCTTGTGATTGAGATGGTTGTTGTGTACTGCTACTAAGTGGTAAGGGCATTGCTGTTGCTTCTTGTTTAACTTTCTCAGTCGTTGAGAATATTGTGGACGGTCGGCTGCGTTGTTAAAGATTTTTCATTGTATATTTGAATAATAAATAAAAAGTAAAAAAATCAATTGAATAATTGGAATCGTATGCTTACCTCGTAGTTGTATCATAATCGTCTAAATATTCTTCGTCGCTTTCGTCATCGTCAGGTTGATCACTGAATACATCATCGAGATCGCTTTCAGAATCATTATCCTCGTCGGCTTCACCATCGAGATCATCCTCGTCATCAAGATCGTCGTCGAGATCATAGTCAACTCCTTTTGGAATCGGTAAATCGATCGGTTTCTTCACTTTTACAGTTTCTGTAATT
Organism: Polistes fuscatus; assembly: GCF_010416935.1. Classification (NCBI taxonomy): domain Eukaryota; kingdom Metazoa; phylum Arthropoda; class Insecta; order Hymenoptera; family Vespidae; genus Polistes; species Polistes fuscatus. The sequence goes on along the minus strand of NW_025113075.1, from coordinate 3,979,695 downwards.
AAACAAAACCATTTGTCTTGAATAATAGATGAAAAATGAAGAGGAAATAAACCAATAAGAAATTTGAAATATTTTAAATATCAATGTTATTTCTCTTGGACCATTATTTATTTTAAATATATCCTCTATAGTATTTAATAAAAAAATGATCAATATTTATAATAAAATATCAATACGTATTTCGTATCAATATATAATCCTACTGTTGCTTTTACGCAATCCTTTTCACTCTTATTATAAATACTGTTAAATTATTTATATATATATTGACCATTTTGTATAATATTGATTAAATAAATATAAAAGTATTTATAAATATTATTATTATTATTATTAAATTTCCAGAATGAAAATGAGAAAAACAAAAGAAATTGTATAAATATGCTCATAATATTTGTGTTAATCAACACAAAAAGAGATAAAAAGAGAGAAAAAAAGAGATCCCCAGTTAGCAAAAGGTTGCTTGTTATAAAGATGAAGAAGTAGTAGAGGAAGAAAAAGGTGAATTTTAAGAAAAGAGAAAAGAAAAAACAAAAAAAATGGGAAAAGAAAAATGTAGGAAATAAATAACAACAGAGAGAATATGTCTGCTTCTGGCTACTCTTTCTTTCTTTCTTTCTTTCTTTCTTTCTTTCTCGATCTTAGGCACATAGTTCTTCCTCATTCCAGAGGCTCTAAGTTTTCCCTGTTATGTTAGAGAGGGCTAGGATTCTTGACTAACTAGGTTCTCGAGATGTTCTATTCTCCGAGAATAGATCCTCTCTGATGAGCTGACTTCTCGACTTCTGCAAAGCCAGACAAAAGCCTTCTCTTCTGGTTATATCCACGATGCTGTTCTTTTATCTGGGTCGCAGCATGGCAGACGTGCAATAAGTGTATGGGCTGGCAGTATTCTTAAGTGTACTTTTGGTTGAGACACGTGTGGTATTGGAAGTATCCAAAATCTTCAAGAAATGTTTCAAGAATATCAAAACTTTAACTTGGCTTGATTTTTATTTGAACTAATCATGAGAGAAAAAGAAAAAATAAATAAATATATTATTTATAGCAAACAATGTTTTGCAAACGAATGTGATATATTACTATGGGGTCTACTAGGGGGATGATTTAATTCGTTTTATTTTAATTACTTTATTTGAATTTATTTTATGTAATTTTTCGAGGAATCGTATTTATATGCTCGTGAATGTATATGTGTTATATTTATATATTTTTTAAATCTTATTTTATGTTTTTAATCGCAATAATATTCTACGGTTAAAACATATTTCGAATATTAATATATATATGTGTGCTAAATATAAGTTTAGTATAATTATAAAGTATTATATATAAAATCATATAATAATAATAAATTATCAACGTAACTTTAGAATAAATTTTACCTATTATACTGTAAAAGTTGATACACGTATATTTAATGCAAGTTCGGTATTGTATCATTTTTTTTTATTGCATTTAACAAAAAATTGAATCACAGAGAGAATTAATTTCACCACCATTCAGAGAAAAATAAACGTATATATATAAAAAAATATATAAACAGGTCAAATAAAAAATTGAAATAAATTAATTAGCAGACAAAACAATACGATATTTAAAAAGTACGTTTGAAAAAAGATATTTAAAACTCGTATTTAATTGAAAATCTTAAATCGATAAATAAATAAATCAATCAAATATCTTATTTAATAATTCTGTGAGAGTGTGAAATAAATATAAATTCATACACACACACATACTATATATATATAAAGAAAAAGAAACATAATATTTAGAAATAAGATCAAATAAAATAATAATAAAATTTCGTGTCAAAAACAAACGGAGAGGAAGAAGAGGAGGGTGGTGGGCGTGGAGGTAAAGAAAGAAAGAAAGAAAAAAAAGAAATAAGAAATGAGAAAAATTAATTAAAAGTAAAAGAATTAAAAAGGATATCCCGTGTTGAGAGGACGTATCAATTAAAAGTAAAAAAAAAATAAAAAAAAAATAAAAAACCTCGAGCGAGTATATGACGATAGTGGTGGTAGTCGTGAAGATGGAAGAAGGGTGGAAAAGAGGCGTCGTGTACACGTGCACGCGCGCGCGCACGATATGTAATCAGTGAGAGTATAAGTGAGAGAGAGAGAGAAAGAGAAAGAGAAATAGAAAGAAATAGAACAAGAAGTAAAACATGGGGAGAAGTGAAAAGAAGACAAAGGAAGGATGAAGATAGGGTGTTAAAAAAAAAAAGGGAGAAAGAAAAAGAAGAAGGGTAGAATATTAGGGAAATGAAAGAAGTAGAAAAGACAGAAAACGATTGAAAATGTCGAGTAGAATGAATGGCCCCCTGCCTGCTGCTTGCTTGCCTGGCTGCCTGTCTGCCTGCGTGGTGTGTATTTAACGCATTTCCCTTCTCCAACCCTTCATCATATTTGACTGCTTCTTATAATTCTTATTCTCTTTATATTTTCTTTTTCTTTTTTTTTTTCTTGTTAACGCATTTCCCTTCTCCAACCCTTCATCATATTTGACTGCTTCTTATAATTCTTATTCTCTTTATATTTTTCTTTTTCTTTTTTTTTTCTTGTTTTATTTTCCTTTCATTTGTTCACTCCCACTTCTGTAATATGCTTCTAGTACTTGCCACACAGGTGTGTCCATTAAAAAAAAAAAGTTTAGAGATTCTTTTAAGTCACACAGGGTAAATCATACTTTTTCTAATACAAAGGCTAATTATTTTTAAAGTTTTGATTATCGTGTAAGAAAGAAGATTAGAGAGACAGAAAAACGAGAAACAACAAAGAAATAGACGTAGATATATATCATCTCTGTAGTTCATCTAATAGAATGGAAAATCGTTAATGGATGTAAAAATGATCTCATGTATAAAGAGAGACAAAGAGAGAGAGAGAAAGAGAGAGAAGAGAGAATAAGAAAAAGAGAAATAGAAAGAGACTAATTATGTAAGCATGGTATTGTCATTAGATAAAAATGTAGTCGTTACTTTAACGACAATAATGAGAGAAGAATGATATATGGATGTTAGAATGTTACGTACGTTACGTACCTTTCAGGTGTTTCGGACAGCATACGAACTCGACACCAGAGAAGAGTGATATCCCGCATGGTAGCAACATAGCAAAACTTCTTAGGTTCATGTTACGTTCTCTGCAGGTATCAGCGGCTGTTGCGTTCCACCTTTAAATTGAATAAATATGTATATTTATTAAGAAGAAATTATTATTAATATATATTATAAATAATATTTTATATAATATAGCTATATATAAATGTAATAATTTTATTTATATATATATAATATATATATGAATGTAATAATAATAATTTTTAATTATAATAATAATATTTAGTATTTAATTAATGTGTAATAATGTATATATAAATATAATTGTGTGTGTGTGTGTAGGTCGCAGAAAGTTCGTGCCATTTCGAGGTTCGATGGTATCATTTATCTTTATTGTTTTAAAACGACACGAACTTTTCTAGTTACCTGATGTTATAATATATAATATATGCTTTAATAATATCAGATAACTAGAAAAGTTTGCGTCGCCTAAGTCAATAAAGATTCAAGTTAAATGATATACAAGCCTAGAAACGAAGTTTCGTTTTTACCCGAGAGATGCATGTGGGTTAATAGAATAATAATAATAATAATAATAATAATATTTTTATTTAATATTACCTACCTAGGCGATTCCCAACACTTGGTCTGATTATGTAGATGATCGAAAAGACATCCCTCTGGTACAAGAAGTGCATCACTTTGGAAGGGACCCTCTAAGAAATTGTATAATAAAAAATATTTATTAAAGTGATCAATAAAAAATAAATGAAACGTATAATATAATATTTAAATCAATTTTTTGAAATGATATCTTTCAAAAGTATTTTTTCACAAACAGATAAAAAAAGAAAATAAAGAACTAATAAGTTTCTAATGAATTTTTGTAATTATTATATATATATTTTGTTATTTCTAACGCTTACCCAAACATCTATATGGTTTAACCCATCTCGACAATTTACATTTGGTTCTACCAGGCTTGCACCACCCACTAACTCTGACATAATGCGACGACTCGACGATGTTAGTGATGTCTCTCTTTGGATATGCCTACAAAAAATTAAGTTTCAGTTAAATATCATAAATATTCAAGCAGGATGATCTCTATCATCTATCCTTAACATACTTTATAAACTAGACTTAATCATTTATGTATTTAGAAATCCATTTAATTAAAATTCGAATAATTTGTCAACGTGTTTATCAACAATCCAGCTTTCAATTTGAAATGAAAGAAAATACTTCATAAATGTGTTAGATTTATTTCAATAGAAAATACTATAAAATTAAATATAAAAAATACTAAATGTTACAACCACTTATTAACTAATTCAATATTACTATAAAATTATAAAATCCAACATATATGAAAATAATAATAATCAATAATTAGCTCATCAACAATCTAAATACATCTATAAAAACTAGATTATAAATATTTAGAAATAATCCAATAATAATCCAATGAATCTTATATTTAAAAAAGAAAAACCCGACATGGTATTACATTGAAAATGATATATAAATCATTTTGAAATATATAAACACATATATATATAAGGATGAAGTTAAACAGGGGAGAAAACAGTTTGGTTTGTTGGTGTTGTATGAGATGGAATGCCAAACCGAAATGAGGCTGCCACGAGCAAAAGAGGCGTGCATACAACACGTACAACAGTAAACCACCAACAGCAGCAGCAACAGCAGCAGCAACAGCAGCAGCAGCAGTAGCACACACTACACTACTTTACTACTACTATAACTACTATTACTACTACTACTAACTACTTTCACACCAACCAACTATTCTATTCGTACATATACACATGTGTGTATCTTTCTTTTGACGATCGGTACTTATTTTACACGTTGGGGTGTGTCAGTGTTTCTTTTGACGATCGTTACTTATTTTACACGTTGGGGTGTGTCATTGGTTTTGTGCTCGTATATTTTCTTCTCCCTTTTCTTTATTCGAGTTCGACATACCTGCTCTATATTCGTTTCTACTCTCTTCTTCTCGTTCTTCGTCTTCTACTACTTTTTCTTTTTCGTTTCTTTTTTTTGGGGAAGAAAAAGAGAAGGGAAAAAAAAAATACTTGCAAATAACTTTCATGAGATGGACAAGGTGTGTATATAAGAGAAAGAAAAAGTAAAAGAAAAAAGAAGAGAGAGAGAGAAGAGAGTAAGGGAAAGAAAGAAAAGGTAGCAGGTATACTACTACTCTTCTTTTTCAACTCTACCGCGCCTTTTACTCCTTCCCAAACGAGCCAGAGCGAAGCTGGAAGCCGTGTACGTTTTCTCTAGCGTTTCTACTCCCGAATTGAAAGTACCCACTAGGCTTCAACGAGCCTACTACGAGACTCTTTGCTGAGAATAATGACGTGTCGCGTTGGTGTCGGCTGATTTTAAACGATCTCCTTTTACCACCTTATTTCTTTTCTTTTTCTTCTTATTCTTATTCTTATTTCTCTTCCTCTTCTGCTTCACGTTATCACCCTAATTCATCCCTCACCCCTCACCCCTCACTCCTCCTTCATCATGGTATTTTGATTTCATTTGTTTTTTCTAGAGATTGGGACCATTTTCTTTTTTTTTCTTTCTTTCTTCTTTGCTATTAATCTATCCCTTTAAATTAGTTTTTCGAAGTTGTGATTTTAGAGGATAACGGATTGAATTCATCTCAAAAGTAAAAATTGAATAAACTGAACGTTTGAAATTGATTTTCAAATTTTAATAGAAAGAGATGTATTTTCCCTTCATTTATCCCATATATTGTGTAGTGTGTTTTGATTTATTTGTTTATTTCTCTAAATCATATTTGTAAATTATTTATCTTATTTGAAATGGATTTGAACGTAACGATACTTTGAATTAATATTGAATTCTTAAGGTATTCTTCTTCTTTTTTTTTTTTCATGCAGGATACTATGTTGAATTTAGAAGATGGTAGTTTTAATCTCCAGTCTCTTCTTACCTTCTTACAATATTCTAAAATCTCGAGTTTGTCCGTCATACAACTCTTCTTATCGGTCGACGACACCCATCTACCTTGCTCGCCCATGGTGTGTGCCAGGTAAACCTCACCGACTTCGCATAGTGTTGCGACCTTTAAAGAAAATGAAGATTGGACACTTGGGATATAACGTCTTATGTATAGAAGATGAATTAAAACAGCAATAACAACTATGCTCGCCCATGTGTTGTGCCAGGTAAACCTCACCGACTTCGCATAGTGTTGCGACCTTTAAAGAAAATGAAGATTGGACACTTGGGATATAACGTCTTATGTATAGAAGATGAATTAAAACAGCAATAACAACTAAATGGTTTCTTTCTCCATACGAAAAAATATTTCGTGCGCAACAATCGAAGAAGATACTTTTAATGTTTCTGTGTTTTTGTTATTATTATTATTATTATTATTAGTAAAAAGTTATTTCAAAGATAATACTTTTTAATTTTGACTTTGACTGTTAACATCCATTCTTCTTAACTTTATTTTTTTCAATTAAAAAGTTTATCTTATCCCCTAAATACACGCGAAAAAAGGCAAGTTATTTAATATAAAAAGATTAAGGCAAGGTTTTTTTTTTAAGAAGAAAATTTGGAAAGTATTTTAATATCGATGAACCACACACAACTCCTAAGTTAACTTTTAAAATAGACAAAAAAGGGTTGTTATATTTTTGTATAAAATATTAAACGCAAATTATCGATTATTATATAGATAGATAGATAGATAGATAGATAGATGGATAGATAGATAGATAGATAGATAGATAGATAGCTAATGTGAATCAAGAAATAACTTGTGTCAATCCATCGATTTTTCATGCTCGAGTTTCTAATCCCGAAATGTGAATGATATCAGCCGAAAAGAATCGTTTTCTAACGGGACAATAGGTAATATCGACATTCTTTCTCAACCTTGACAATCAAAGTATTTCCTCCTAGGCGAGGCTACAAAATATACTTATAAATAACTCACTTGGGGTTCAGATCTTCCTCCAGCTGGTGCCAGTTCCAACCTCTCCGACACCGCCTGTAAATATCAACGAAAACACGACTCTATTATTACATTTTATTTACCCTTTAAAAGAATTACTTCATATTTATAATAATCAACGATTATTATATATTAACATACTTTTTATAATTAATACATTTCTATTGATTATATTATTAATAATGATAATTGAATAACTGATTTTAATGGGGTGTAACCTAAAAATATTCAAACAAATGGCTGAATTCAATGGAATCATAAACATAATACAAAATATATTCGTTAAGCTTAACCAATCGATTTCGAATATATATTAATAATAAAAAGATGTGGCTGAATTTAATGTAATCATAAAAAAGAATAAAGAAGAATAACTAACTTTATATTGAAATGGTAAAAGTAAAAAAACAGCGGACTTTCATAAAATAATTTATAACATTTCATTGCATATATATGTATATATATATGCATACAATGTTTTATAAAGATTAATTAAAAACGTAGCATTGATATAGAGGTATATGTATTATAAAGCGAGCGTTCCATATTTCAAACGTAGTTTTCATTTGCTCGCTGCACATTATCGAAGGCAGCCCTGTTATAAAGCCGATTATACGATGTTTTATATAAGATTCCCATCTAAGTGGATTAACCTAATGCATTTATGGTGTATCTGACCGCAACCCTTAAATAGCTTTCTACGCACATACAAAAAATAGTAAATGAGAATTAAATTTTCGGCTACTTTGTTCAGGATTCCTTGATTTTCGTTTAACATCGCCATTTTCATTCGCGATCGAAGTGTAGTAAACACGTATGTAATCATAGCCAGGAAATGAAGTGGAAGAAGAACGTGCATGAGTGTAATACGTGTTAGAATGTAATAGGATGTAACATTGATTCTGATTCCAACAATTGTTATATAGATGCTTTTCATTCTATAAAAACAGGTCGATAGTGACAGCATATATATATATATAACTTATCATTTTTGTTAAAGTAGTAGTTGTTTTCCACGTACTAGAAAATTAAATGAAGGTGAATATAAGTATATATATATATATATATATTACTACTGTGTATGTGTGGATTACTTCGCAATATAGCGTCTATTGATTCCGCCATGTCATCATACATATTTCACGAGAGATATGCTGCTTTCGTTTATTATTAATAAATCATACCACCACACACACCTGCATATATAAAATATATATTATTATTTGGAGAGAAAACTCGATAAAAATCGTGTATATATAACTGGAAGAATACTGTGTTATATTTTAATAATATCCATAATATTTGTTATATTATATTAAATTGTTACGTTTGAAATTTGGCGGGAAAACGACGATCAATTACGCGGGAAAATTTGAAATTTGATTTTCTTTTCTTTTTTTTTCATTATTTTGACATTGCTTTTATTTCTAATGAAACTATGCATATATTTTCAAAGTTTTGTTACTTGCAAACGTTAGCATGTGTTCTTTCTAGTTTAGACGTTAAAATTAGGAGGATTCTAAGTCAAGGTAATTTCAAAATGGAGTCCGTGAATTGTTCCTACTTAACACTCGGTCGATTTCACAACGTCGATACGATTCTCTAACTTTTCTTCGATAAAGTTCAAAACGATAGACATTAGAAATATTTATAGAACAAAATATTATATATATATATATATATATTCCTGTTGAATTATTTAGTTAAAAATATCTTCGAACGTATATAAATGATAAATTAATCTTTAGGAAACGAAGCTAATTTAATGTAGATAGATACACGAATTTTGCTATATCAGGTTTCATTTGAATATACACGAGTATTATATTACAAATACGACTAATTTGTATAATTATGATGATTAAATAAATCATCATATATTATAATAATTATTTAAGAATAAACCATTCTAGATTAATGTATCGTTTTATAAACAACAAAATTTGCTGTTTCTATGCAAAGGTTAGAAAAATCCTAAAAAACAGTTGAAGAATTTCATTAAGCGTCTCTTTAATAATAAATTAAATTACGAAGAAGAGAAATACGAATTTACATATGTAGGGCACGTAATAAAAAAAAAGAATAAAAAATGTACAAAAAGTAAAACATTCTCCAAGAGTTTTGATCGTATATATTGAAAATCAATACAACACACACACACACACACACACACACATATATAAAATTAACGAAAAAAGGAAAGAAAAAAGAAAAAAGAACAAAAAATAGAAAATGAAGGGGAGTGCTTGGAATGCTTGGGATTTGAACGTTCAAACTATATATCCGCCATAGTTCTCGATCCTTTCCTTTCTCGTATCGCATACCTGATACATACCGATAACTTCAAAGCCAATAACTTGCGTGTAAGGCTTATATTTGATGGCATATGGAACGCCAAGAGAAAGAGAGAGGAAAGAGAGAGAGAAAGAGAGGAGAGAGAGTTTCATGCTCGAACGAACAATGCGATTATACGAGCAATGCGAACTCGGAGCTTCTATTAGAAAAAGAAAGAAAAAGAGAAAAGGAGAGAGAGAGGGAGAGAGAGAGAGAGAGAGAAAGAAGTAATAGAAAAAAAATGAAAATAAAAAAAATTTAATCGCTTTTCGATCATTCTCCTACCAATTAAAAATGATAAATATAGAAGAGGAATTGATTTTTTTCCATTATTAGTAGAAAATAATTCTCGTTGGTTATGGAAAAAAAAAGAACATAATAAATAAATAAAGAAGAAAAACAAGTGGACGACGCTTGATGATATAAAAGATTCGATTACTGTTCGATATCTCTTCGAACGAGTTAAACTCCTCCCTTGTAAGCATCTGGCATATAGTGTTACGTTATTCAAGATCATTTAACGAAAATATTCGTAGGAAACATGTATATAAAACAATAATTATATAAGAGGAGATGGGAGGAGTTCATAATCGTTATTTTTAAGTATGAATTAAAAAATTATACATACGAATTAATATATATAAATTAAATAATAATAATGATAATGATAATAATAATTAGATCGCGTTTTTTATTTGTTTTGTTTTTCTTTTCTAAAAATTGAAATAAATCATATTGCGATTAATTTTCATACGAGAGAGAATTTACATTTCTATTAGGTAGGAGTTACACGTGCGGTAAATATTCAATATCGTAATTTCATATAATCGTTATTTGTAAGTATGAATTAAAAAATTATACATACGAATTAATATATATATATATATGAATTAAATAATAATAATAATAATAATAATAATAATAATAATAATAATTAGATCGCGTTATTTTTTTCTTTTCTAAAAATTGAAACAAATCATATTGCGATTAATTTTCATATACGAATTTACATTTCTATTAGCTAGGGAGTTACACGCGCGGTAATATTCAATTTATTGATCCGAACACAAATAAATCAGTTTTTAAAAATAAACAAGAAAATAAATGAAAGCAACGGAAACAATAAAATAAAGTACCGTTATCCTCTACAAAATAAAGTACATACGATTATCGTACTTTTAATAAAGATTAAATAATACCATTCCATTAATCCCGACATATTTGCGATGTACTTAAATAAAGCACTTACTTCATATATCATTCCTCTTTATTCTACAAATGATTATTGTATTATTCATGAGATAGATAGAGAAGAGAGATAGAGTGAATATTATCGATCTATCGTATACCAATATGAACGTTCCAATGACTGTTAGCAGGTATATTACAATTTACACGTGCGAGTTTAATTTACTGCGGAAGCCCTAGGACAGGTATTCGTACGCGATAAGTTTCTGTAATCATTTTATTACTACCAACTATTATTATTGTAATTTTTTTCTACCGTTATTTCTACCGTCACAGGTTTTCAAAGATGAAAACGTTAAATCAAAAATAACGAGACATTTTTTAAAATTTCATTACATCCAATATGGCTGCCTCATTCTCCAATATTCTCCGATATCTTTTATACCACATCATCCATCCCTCGATAGAAGTAAATTTAAATGAAGTATTAAAAGAGACGGAGAAAAAAAGGGAAGAAGTTCTTTTAGAAATGCTAAAAGTGTGATTTTAAAAAAAAAAAATAAAATCAATATTCTTCGAATCGCACAACCCCCACCCCACCTTCGGCAGCTTGTATTCGTGTTCTGTGAACTTTTGCGGATAAAATTATTTCCTCGATCTAGACTAATATAAAAATAAGAGAACCGTTTTTTTTTAATATCAGATCTATTTTATCCTATTCGGTTTAATTAGGAATACTTAAAAAACATTTCTAAGATTTCAAGTGCTCTATATAAGCTTTGTGAATCAATCAAATATAAAGCCGCTTTCGGAAATACTCTTTTATCTTTACCACGTATATATATATATATATACATATACATAAATGAATTACTGCATTTACAGTATATGTATATATCTATCACTATATACTGTATAATATCGTAATATAGTAATACTGTATATTATAATACTGTAGTATGTTAAAATGATGATATAGCAATACTATAATACCAAACACTGTAATATGTTAACCCTTAAGTATACTAGACTGTAATAACTAACATTCTTATTTTTACCATGTATATATATATATTATAAATATATAATTATATTAATAAATACATAATATATATAAATACATAATAAATAATATTATATTATTATATATAATATGTATAAATATATACATAAATGAATTACTGCATTTACAGTATATGTATATATCTATCACTATATACTGTATAATATCGTAATATAGTAATACTGTATATTATAATACTGTAGTATGTTAAAATAATGATATAGCAATACTATAATAGTCAATACTATAGTAACTAACAATATATTACAGTACTATAATACCAAACACTGTAATATGTTTTATCCTTAAGTATACTAGACTGTAGTAACTAACATTCTAGTATACTATTACTGTAGTATATTAACATTGCAGTATCCTAGTCCTGTAGTATTCTAACATCGTAGTAAGCAACATTATCACTATAATATACTAGTACCAAAGTATGCTAACACTGTGCAGTATACATATAGTATACATCCTATAGTATACTATAGATACTTTATACACTGTATATGCTGCTGCAGTGATACATTTATGCTCGCCGGAGCGAGTGCAAAGTAAAGTCGATGACGTAACACGTAAGCCATAATAACGTTGAATGCACGATGCATCCCAGTCAGAGAAATATACATACACACATATAACTAAAGGGAGGAAAAAAAAAATCAAAAAAATAAACGCAAATTGCACGTGCGAATGAATATGACTCATCGAGAACGTAATCGGTATGCCATCTTTTTCGAGAGACACGCACATTGAATATATATATATATATTTTTATGCGTCATTATTCGTGCGTGACATGCAACGAATCGATAGGACATTGAATGATTGAATTTGTTGGAAAAGCAAAAAAAAAAAAAAAGAAAAAAAACAAAGTAGAAAAATTCGACGAAATTCAATTTTGTTAAAAAATATGTACCCACGTATATGTGTGTATATATATATGTATATATATATGTGTATGTTTATTTATAGTTGATATTTCTCTCAAGCATTGGAACCCTTGACTGACTATACATATATCTCTCCTCTCGTGAGGTACTAATAAATTCTCGGAGCAATATTGTGAAGAGAAAGTTCGTAGTTACCCTTTGAAATACCCTATAATCGAGTTATCATAATCGAGTTAGATGAAAATTGATGAAGGAGGCCAATACTACCAGCTTCAGTAAAATCAAATTCAAAGGACTTCACACTAGGAACTCGAGGGCCAAAAAAAATAGAGACACAAAAAGAGAAAGAGAGAGAGAAAGAGGACAATACTTTGAATGTTGATCGAACTAACGTAATCAACTGAAACGAATTTTTATATTTTTTTTCTCCCCCCCCCTCTGGTTATTTATTCGAAAAGATTTCATCTTAATTAGAATAATTGGAATTGGTGTTTAGTTTATAAAAAATCGCGTATTAAATCTTGAATATATGCATAAATATGTGTTATTGAGGTACCCAGGAAAGTTTTTGATAATTTTTAAATCAAAATCAAAGGCACAATATTTTATATTATTTTCATATATATATATTTATAATAGCACTTACTTTTCCAGTAATCCAATATATATATTATTTATATTATATTGTACGTAATTATATTAGCCCTTTGACATTATCATGGAAACCATTGAAAATGGATACAAAAAACTAAAGTTCAAATACACCTACGCAAAATACGGATGTCTCTCTTTCTCTCTTCCTCTCGTACGAGAAAATCCTGACAAAATAACAATGAAAAAAAAAAAAGAAAAATAACTTTTTGATGCAGTTTAAACTATCTCGACATGAATGACGTCGTTAATCGTCTTCAAGATTACAATACAGTACACTTCGATGTGATTTTAAAGATTTTTTATTTTTAAAACGTGAGAAATCCTTCCAAAAGCACGAATAATTTCTCCATACTTTTTTCATTCTTTTTTTACTTTGTTCTATTTCACGCTCATTTTCTTCCTTCTTTTTCCTCGTCAATTTTTATTTTTCATTTTTTCTTTTTTACCCTTTCTCTTCCATTCTTTCATTTTCATTCATTTTTTGTCTCAACCTCTCTCTCTCTCTCTCTTTATTTTTTTCTATTTATCTAAATCTTTTGTCGCCATTCATTCGTTCCCAAATAGTCCACCTAAAAAGTGATTTTTCGAAACTCGAATCATTTTTAATGATGAAAAGAGAGAAGAACGAGTAAGAAAAAAGAATAGAAAAAGAAAGATATATATATGGGAGATAAAAGCATCGTTTTACGCAGAAGCAGAAAGACGCCGACTCCGCAAAGTTGCGTATTTCATCTTACGTACGGATTCACAAAGGAGAAGAAATAAAAAATATAAAAAAATGATTCTATTTATTCGAAACGAGGAGTGGAAAGAAGATTCTCAAAGTGTAAAACTTTAAATGCGTTCTCTCATTTCTAATTAAAACTATACTGCGTTATTAGTTTTCGCTGACGATTGATGTAAACGATTCTATTTCAAATTTAATGAAACTTAACAGAACCATTGAAACGATTTTATTTTTGTTTTCTCAAAAATGAATCGTTGCATCGTTAAGAATTAACGAAGCGTACAATTCCAATCAATCTCGTTAACATTTAATTTTTGTTTTTTTTTTGTTTTTTTTTTCATAAATGAAACTTGTGTGTGCGTCCGCCATATTTAATAAAAATAATTAAAATATGATAGATAGATTCGTGTTATCAAAACGTCATTACATCAAGAATTGTTTTCAAATAACCGATGACTCTGCATTGATACAGATAACGAGGCGACCAATCAAAATCAATCGGTATGACATTTAATTTAGTTCATCAAACAGATCTGTCAGATTCGATGAAAGCAAATGACATTAAAATGATTATTTGTTTTTTTTTTAAATGCCATTAAAACCCAAAATCATTTATCAAATAACCAATCGTCGCATTGATACGAATAACGAGACGAACGAATCAGTTGAAATCAATTTCGTTAACATTTCATTTTGTTATCAAACGAATCTGTCAAATTCCACGCAATCTTTTTTTAAAAAAAAAAGAAAAACCTCTCATTAAATCGAAAATTTGTCTTCGACTAAACCAATCACCGCATTGATACAGATAACGAGGCGACCAATCAAAACCAGTCTCTCGATGACGTTTCATTTCATTAATCAAACAAATCTCTGTCATAGATTCTAATGAAAATCAAAGAAGTACAATAAAAAAAAGGACTTTTTTTTCGAAACGCCATTACAGCGCGGAACATTTTTTGTCCGAAAAATTAATCACCGTATCGCAGCTACAGAGGATAACGAGGCAACCAATTAAAATCAATCTCGTTGACAGTTCATTTTCTTCGTGAAGAAAATCGTAAGAAAAATCGTAAGAGATAAGAAAGAAAGAAAGAAAAAGAAAAGAAATTAAATGTAAGAAGAGAGAAAGAGAGAAAAAGAGAGACAGGCAGTGTGGGAGGGAGGGAGGGAGGAAGAGAGAGGAAGAGAGAGAGAAAGAAAAAGAGAAAGAGAAGTCGACGATCGTTACGAGGAAGAGGGAGGAGGCGAAGGAGGAAGAGGAAGGGTGAAGGGGGGTGCGGGTTCACTTGGAAAGTACTTGGAACATATTAAAGCACGAAGCACCGGCGCGTGCATCGATCGGAGAGAGAGAGCGGCTCCTGTTTGACGGCGGCCATGGTAAACTTTCTTTCTCATCGTGATGCGACATTTCTTTAGGAAATTTGATAAACCGAAAACGTCAAATCGTACAATGACAATGACAATGATGACAACAACGACAACGACGACAACGACGACGACAACGATGACGACGACGACGACGACGACGACGACGACAAATAGGGAAGGAGGAGGCAAAGGAGGAGAAGGAGGACGAATCGATCGATGGTCGCCATCGTTGTCGACGAATTTTACGAACCAATCAGCATTCTTCGTTGTAAATCATTGCTTATGTATATGCGAAATAAAAAAGGACGTTGTTTCGCCGATAACATTTAAAACAATTAAAAAACATTTCGTTTCGTAACTTGTTCATTTCGTACGTTATAATAATCTTGCAAAGTCAAAGAAAAAAAGTAATAAATGATAGATAGGAAGAAGCCTTTCTTGTGTATATAATAGGGAGAGACATTGCTTGTGCTTCTTGAATCCTTATTACTCGTATCTCATCATCATCTCAAGTAACCCAGCCACAAGACTTTCCAAGAGTCTAACTACATTGACTAAATGTAAAAAGAAGTCTTTGATTGAGCCGACATTTAATAATCCCATGTTTCTGACAAACTTCGTAGTATATACTCCACCTCATTCATATATATATATATATTTGAAAGTATATGCATTCTTAATAAGAACTAACATTTTCGCATGGAACGTCATTGCGGCTTTCTCTCGAAATGAAAAAGAAAAAATAAAAAAACAATATGAGCTCTGTCGTAAGGGATTGATTATTTACGCTTCTTAGGTAAACTCACCTGAACTCGAGAGACCAAGAGGACGCCCAGGAAGAACGCGGGCAGCATCATCCCCTTCATCTTCCTGCCTGGCTGCTGCCTCTACCTCTGCTTCCTTCTTCTTCTTTTCCTTCTTCTCTCTTTCTCAGACACTGGTACTTCGCTTTAGAATCTCCCCCTGTCTCTTTCACGACGAAATGGATGGATGATCGAACGTACGTGACGGAGCTTTGAAAGGAAATTCAAGACTGATATTCTTTTTTCTACCTGTTTCTATGTATATATATATATATATAGATATATATATGTATCAGGTTAAAATATTCTAATCCTTCTTTCTCTAATATTCTCGTCCCCCGCGTTCCGTAAAATAATACGATATTAGAAAAATTCGGCGCCGTATACGTAAGCGCACACGGCA
Source organism: Polistes fuscatus (assembly GCF_010416935.1). Classification (NCBI taxonomy): domain Eukaryota; kingdom Metazoa; phylum Arthropoda; class Insecta; order Hymenoptera; family Vespidae; genus Polistes; species Polistes fuscatus. The sequence goes on along the minus strand of NW_025113075.1, from coordinate 3,963,180 downwards.
ATAGCGTTAATGCGCGACTGCTTGGATATCTACCTTGGTGCTGCTGCTGGTGCTGCTTTTGCCGTCGCCACGACCACCTCCACATCCACCACCACCACCACCACCTCCGTCGCTACCACTACCACCACCACCACCAACACCACCACCACCCCACCATCGTTGTTGCCGCCGCTGCCGTTGCTGCCGCTGTCGTTGGGTGGGTCGCTCAAAGAGAAATCCAATATGGCGTCACGGCGCGGCACAGTACCGCTGAACCGGCTTGGCCAATCAATGGCCACCGCTCGATGACCGCGCCGATAAGCGCTTCTCACATGCGCTCCTTGACCAGTCGATAACGTGGCGGGAAATCTGGTGATTTGAATGCTCTCTTCTTAAACTACTAATTTTCCCGCTTTACTTTTCTTTTTTCCATATATTTCACCTATTTATACATTTTACATATATAAATGTATAGATATATATATTAGAATATGATATTAAATTTAAATGATTCGTTTAAAAATTTATGAAATCAAATCTTTTTGTTAAAATGAGAAAAAAGATTTCTATATAATGACAGGTTTAAGTGTAGAGTAATATCAATTAAAATTTAGAGTTTATTCGTTAATAGAAATATTGGAATGAATATTTCTTCGTAGAAAAATCCTTTTTCATATTTCCAAGATATTAATACTTTTTTTAAATAACTTATTAACAACGCTATTACTATTTATTTGTTATTAAATATGTCGAATTAGTTAAATACATTTGTAATTCTATGATAGTAGAATTTGTAAGATATATTTTTAATGAATGATTTCTTAATAAGTTAATCTTACGTTATAATAATAAAAACTATTTTTTTTTTAATTTAAATACATTCATAATTTTAACGAACTGCAAAAAGAAGTACGAATAAAAATTGAACAAAATAAGATTTTAATGATAAATTAATACAAGCTAATAGAAAAACGGATTACTCATTGTTTATTTCGTAGGATCGATCCAGGTTCTCTGGAAATATTTCTTATTATAATGTAGTAGTGCTTATCGATAATATTCCCAAATCTCACTGATTAAAGTAGAGTAAAGTAGAGTGAATGAGTGAGTGGATGGGTAAGTGAGTGCGTTCCGTTTGAACGTGAAGTCGTCTAGAACGAGAGGCGTCTGCCGATGTTGAAGAGAAACCCCGACCATTGGCAATCGATGACAAAGGGAGTTTCTCGTGCGCCGCAGTAAATTGATCTTCAGAAAGTGTACGTGGGGGAGGAGGACAAAGTCGTGAGTACATAGCGTAGGTATAGGAGGAAAAAGCGTATAAAAGAGAAAAAGAGTAGGGCCAGCCGGTTACACGGGCGGGAAAATGAGAAAAGAAAGAAAGAGAAGAAAAAAGAAAAGGGAGAAAGAGAAAGAGAAAGAGAAAGAGAAATCCCCGATGCCGAGGGCGAACTCAACAACCTGTAGATACTAGACTACTGTTGTAGCACGCGACAAAATAACGATAGAATTTCTTTTTTTAACTTTCCTATTTTGTCTCCTTTTTTCTTTTTTTTTTTCTTTTACCCCTTTCTTTTTCTATTTTCTTTTTTAATTTTTCCATTTATTTCTTTGGTTTGTTTGGCAAATGTGAAATTATTGGTATTCCTCGAAATCTATTTTCTATGAGAACGATTTCTTTGTCTTCGGTATTTCATTTTCTCGTTCAATGAATTTTGACGAGAGAGAGAATAGAAAACTTTATATTTCAAAGAGTTCTGAAACTTTATATTGTCATTTTTTCTACCTCATAACTAGATATTTTTGTCTTTATCGTTGATATTGATCAAGTGATCTATACCCAAAATTACATTCGTGTATATTTTATGGTAATTCGACGAATTTGCATTTTAATTTTACGTTCAATGTTTTTTTTCTTTTTTTTTTTTAATTGTTCTAGTTTGTAAATATCGTTTTTTCTTTTTTTTATTTGTCGTATTTGCACAGTCACGTGATCCGCGCTGATCTATTTTGCATATCTTTTATAAAAATAAACGAATTTGTATTCTAATTTTTTCTCATTTTTATGTAAATTGTTCTAGTTTATAAGTATCGCCATTTGTATCGTTTAATTTGCACGATCGCGTAATTAACGTCAAACAATTTGTCTTACATATTTCTAATGAAAATAAATTCATTTCTATTTAGATTACTACTTATATTAATCGTTCAAATTTATAAGTGTCGCTATTTTAATTCTTGATTTAGGACGATCACGCGATCATTTTACATAATTTGTTATGAAAATCAACGAATTATCATTTCGATTTCTTTTATTTTAATTTCATCGATTAATTTTTTAAAAACGAATTGATAAATATATATATATATATTGAATTAGAAAAAGAAACTATAATTAAACGAATAATATTAGAGATTAAGGACCCTAGCAAAGGTAATATATAAACTTATCATACCGTTTCATATAGTGGAGTCATCGCTACTACCTAATATTGATTTTCGGTACAATCAAAGCAGATTCACAAACAATCGTATCGAGTGCTTGAAGCAGGGAATATAATGCCACGCCTTGAATAATATCAAACGAATAATATGAAAGAAGAAAACAGGATCACCTATCTATTTGCATATTAAACTTTTCCACATAATATAAATACGTACGTTTGATTGTTAAAAGACATGCATTTGATTTAAATGAGCTCTAACAAACTAACTAAACGTTGGTTTAAATTAAACGAGTAATAATAAATTTCATTTCGTATCATAACAATTAACAAATGTTCGAAACAAAGAAAAGGGAGAAGGGAGAGAGAGAGAGAGAGAAAGAGAGAGAAAGGGGTGGAATAAAGCTAAAGAAAAAGGGATAAAGAAATTAAAGGCTTAAAAAAAAGGAAATAAAAGAATCACTGTAACAATAAGTATTTATCTTTTGCTTTCTTTTTTGTCCTTTTTTAGAACAGCATGAAAATGCATAAGTGGATAGCCTTGGCCTGTTCCAACACTCGTGTGTCGGGCACCGTACCTACTGGTTACCCTGGAAACGGTATCGATTTCAACCCTCAGCTATGCAGTAGAAGCCAACACCAACACCATGGGGTCTTTTCATCTTCAGTTTCGACGAGGTACGGAGGCCTTTTCGTCAACCCGATTACAAGAAACCCCATTCTTCTGTTTCTTTGTCTCTCTCCCTTCTTATTCTTCCCTCTTCCTATCCAATGTATGCAATTTCGGAAAGATACAGGAAGAATTGCGCAAAACAGGGTTTCACAATAGGAAAATGATTCGTAGATAACACGTAAAACATAGTTCTTGGAATAATAATATCGAACGATGCATATCTTAATTTGACACTTTAATGAATTTTAATAATGAACGAATCGAAGTGGAACACGTCGTCATTGCATTTTTTTTTTTCTTTTTGCTTCTTGTTTGTTTCTCGTTTTCTTTTTTTCTTTTTTGCAATAGCTTCAATTAGTACTTATGCAAATGATCTCTTATTAGATTTATAAAGTCAAATGCGGAATGACTAAATGTTAAAAAGAATTCATGTTCAAAGCTGATACCGCGATTACACGGGATAAAACACAAGGACCCATGGGAAATTACAGACAATCCTTTCAGGTACATTAAACGAAAGAAGAGTAAACAAGCTTGGATTTAACTAAATATATAGTTTTTGTTGGAAGGGGGCCCAAATTAGGAAATGCCAATTAAACGTTTGGATTTTCATGTATTATACGTATATATAATGTTTTTTTTTTGTTGTTTTTATATGATAACTCGTACGCTCCTTTTTTTTCTTTTTTAATATTCTTCTCTAATTAGTTTTACGTTGTGCACGTAAAAAATCTCATGTAGATATTTATTTGTAACAATATTCGATTAAATTATTCTAATTATTCATAAGAAATTGAACAAGTTTTTCTATTTGTTCTTCAACAAAATTAGGGCATTTAAATAATAATTTTATTGTTATTATTATTATATGCTATGTATAAATATTTAAATTAAAATATATAAAAAAATAATATTATGCTTGTTATTGCACATCTACGATCTTCTCTGATATATGCAAATATGTATTATGCATGTAGTTTTGTTGTTATTAAATATTCGTATTATAATTGCTCAAAATAGTAAGCGTATATTATTACTTGAAAAAAAGTTTTCAACTATCTTGAAAACTGTAAATTTTGTAAAAAAAATATCATCCCTATCACCTGTGTGTGATTAAAATTTGTATAAATATTAAAATAATACTAATTCTTCTCTCCGCCTCCTCTAAAAAAAGAAGAAATAGAAATAATAATAATAATAATAATAATAATAATAAAAAAGAAGACTATCTTATCTTATATTTAACGAGGAAAGGGTTGATGAAAGTTTCTCATTATTTATCCTTCTCCTTATTAACTTCAAAGACTCCGCAAACTTTGTTCGCTGGTACTGCCTTGTCTGAAAAATTATTTACATTAGCAATTTAAATTTATATAAATAATAATATAGAAATATATCAACAAAAAAAAAAAAGAAAAATAAATTAAATATATATATATATATATATATATATATATATTTAAATATATTATATTATTAATAACTTTACCAATCATTTTTGGATAAGGTAGATTGAGATTATTCATAATATGTACAAATTCCTCCAATGATTTAGATAATCTAGGATTCAACAATTTTTCTTCTGCAACAGTAGTCACAGTTCTACCGTTGTAATCGTGCGCAGGATATAGTCTATAGTATAATGGTAAAGTAAATATATTGTCGTGTACAGACTTGTATAATGTCTCTGGTGAGCCACCCTAACAGAATAAAAAAAATCTTGATATTATACAAAATGTATCATATTGATTAACAGACAGAAAAATAGAATATTTTTTTTATTTTTTATTTTTTATACAAACCTGAAAGTCTGTCCTTCCACATCCACGTATTAACAAAGCATCACCCGTGAAAGCGATTCCCTGTTCGTCACACACATACGTCACGCATCCTACATAAATGTTTCAATGTAAAAGTTTAATATAAAATTTATTTTATGCGACCGTTCAATTTTTCACACGTATGTATACTTATATATATATATATATAAGGATGGTTTTTATATTAGATCATATATTGATTATTCGATATTACTATATTGTACGTTTACATAAGTAGTTATGTATTATGTTGTATAAAATTGTCTCACATAAAATATTATTTTTTAAAGACTTATTGAACAGATTATAATATAAATTTTGTAATATGTGTTAAACGAAAAAGTAATAAAAAAAATAACGTAATATAAATATAAGTTATAATAAAAGAATTTTTAAAAATATTATATATACATATATATGAATATATTAATTATATATATTTAATAGTTAAACGTATATATATAATATAATATAATATAAGTGTAACTATTAAATACAATTGTATATAGGAGCATGTAAATTAATAAGAATGATTAGTGAAATATGCTTCAAAATAGTTATATGTTATCCACCTTCCGTATGACCAGGTGTGGGTATCACCACCAGATAATGTCTGCCAAATTTGATGTGGTCTCGTGGCTCCAAGAGAATGTCGGCCTTCGCACCACTATTGCGGGAGATCATCGATCGACAACCTGGTAATAATGATTTCAATCGGCCCGTTCCTGTAATGTGGTCTGCGTGCATGTGTGTGTTCACTGTAAAAGAAATAATCGTTAATTAAAGGGAACAATTTAACGATTTCATTTTTATACATTTTTATTTAATATGAAATTTTTTTGTTATTAAATTTAAAGTAGAGAAAATGTATTTTGTTTTTTTTTTCATTTTTCAAAAAATAAAAAAGGAAAGATAACGACTTACCAGCATATTTTAAATTTAAACCAAGTTCTTCAATGATTTTTTTATCTCGATCAGCCCATTCAATGACTGGATCAATTAAAATAGCTTCTTTATTGTTAATATCAGCAAGTAAATATGTGTATGTACTGGATACTGGATCGAATAACTAAAATGTTTTTTAATATAAATAAGTATAAGAAGTGTACACTTACGTACAAATTTTAAATTATATAAAGTAATTTATTTTGTTGTCGTGTGAAATTATATATTATATTAATAACTGAAATTAATCAGATTTTACGTACCCAAAAATAAGCTTTTGATCTATCTAACATAAACACTTAACATGAAGATTATCTTTTTAAGCAAGGATTTAATATTAATTTGAATAAGGAGAGCGAGATCTTAATTTTTGGATAATAAAATATGTTTGCTTTTATTTCTGCAAAGCGACTACGTAAATTCAAGAAAATATTTATGACATATGTATATTGCAGTTATATGTTTTAAATTTATTTATTAATACATATAGAGAAGTTTTATTAAAATATTATATATAATATTGTTAAAATTATCAACTAATATAATATTATCTGAAATTAGATTATACAGTCCGCTATATTTAAAAATGAAAATTATATCATTTTCGTAAACTAGTTCTATGCATTCATTAATAATATTCTGATAACGTACATAAAAAAATTAAGCATAAGTAAGATTAGATACTTTCGCTGTTTAGAATATACATAAGAGTATCACTAAATATTTTTAATACTATTACATCTGTAATGATAATGTTATTCACAATAATGATAATATTTTATACAATATAATGAACTACGTTCACAGAATGAGTGGCGGTATTATTTTGTATATATGTCAGATAGTATAAAAGAAATGGTAAACGACTAAAAAGATATGCAATATTCACATACCTGTTGAAATAAGAAATCCTTAGAGAAAGAAATATGTTCGGTCAAAGTTCCATGCTGATGATAATTTTCTACCAACATATTTCCTGTTCTAAAATATTTTTCTGCAAATCTTAACACTCGCTGACTCAATTTACTTAAGAATACACTCATCTTTGTAACAAGTTATATCACTACCAGTTTAAATTAGAAGATAAATGATACTAATCAAAATACATATACATATATGTGTATATGTATGTACATATATATAGACGTTTATTAAATAATGATGATAAGTATATTTTTACACAGTATAACACTTGAAAGGTAACGATGTGAGATCATCTTATTAGTTATATCGTTGATAACTTTGATAACATAACCTTTAAAATAATCTTAAGTTAAAGATATTGATAAATTAAAGATAATGATCTTTGTATGAAAAGTAAAGAAACATTTATAAATAATATATGTAGATTTTATTTTTGATATATGATAAAAAGAAATAGTTACCTTATCTAGAAGATCACAATATAATGTGTAATAAACTTTAAAATCATTTTACCATGTTTGAACTGTCATAAGTCTTTGCTTACTAACGCACGTTAACCAATCACATAGCAGAATGGCCAGTAGTGATTATAAATTAATAAAAAAGAAATAAAATACAATTAATTTGTTTTCTATTTATAAAATAAAATTTATATTATATAAAAAAGCTGTAAATAATATTTTTTTGTATTAATATATTGAAATACATAATCCAAAAAAAAATAACTGTGTAGCTCATCTATAGAGAATAGTTTTATGGTCATTTCCGTTTAGTAGATTTCTCGGAATTCCATCTTGGATTTTGTCTTTCCGCTTTGTATACCTACAGAGGTAAAGGCTATTAGAGTTTGCAGTTCTTTGTAAATGTAAAAAGGTTTGAATGATTATTATTAAATATATTTTCTTTAAGATTAGTTAAAAGTTAATTAATAAATATTAGATTATATTAGTGTTACTCGTATTGCTAAATTTATATCATGAAAAATAATATGTGATCATATAGTATTCACCCATGTGGTGATATTGATGTCCAACACACTGTACATTGATTTCAATTTGTTTGATCTATTTATTTATTTATTTTAGATGCCATCGGTAACATTAAAGGACGTTGACCAACACAAATTTGTGAAAGCTTTTGCAGCTTTCCTTAAAAAGTAAGTTATATTATTTAAATTTTAATTGGTTAAGTTATAATTTATAACTGTAGTACTCTACTGTTGTTATATTGTAGTTTTTGAAATGTTTAATTTACACCAATAGTTCAACTATAAGTTTTTTATGTATTCTTATATATACAAAATGTAATTATGTATAATTAATATAAATATTATATAAATTTTAGGACAGGCAAAATGCGTGTCCCAGAATGGGTTGATATTGTGAAATCAGCTCGTTTCAAGGAACTTGCTCCTTATGACCCAGATTGGTACTACATCCGCGGTGCAGCATTAGTTCGTCATATTTATATTCGCAGTCCAATCGGTGTTGGAGCAGTAACTAAAATCTTTGGTGGTCGTAAACGTAATGGAACACATCCCAGTCATTTCTGTCGATCAGCTGGTGGTGTTGCCCGTAAAGCTCTCCAAAGTTTAGAACAATTAAAACTTATAGAGAAAGCACCTCTTGGTGGACGCAAGCTTACAAGTCAAGGACGCAGAGATTTAGATCGCATTGCTGCTCAGATTAAAGCCAAGAGCAAAAATCAATTAAAACTTCAAGAAACTCTTGTTCTGTAAGCTTTTTCAATAAAATTTAAAATACGTTATCTATTATAATTATTTTCTCTCACCTACATTTATAGAGTAATTAATTTTAAATTACTTGTACTGTATTATTTAAAATACAACATTAAATAAAAAAGGAAAGGTATTTATATAATTATGTTGCATCAATGCATGTGTCATATACATGTAGCAGATCTAGTAATAATTGTAATTATTATTTACATTATGTTGCTTGAATTATTATTGCAACAATTCATATAAATGCGTTATATGAAAACGACATTAATTATTACATTGAGCATATGAGTAAAATAATATAAATTAATAGGTCCTCCAAACCCGAAGGGGGCGGAGTAAGAAAATAAATAAAAAAAATATAAATTAATAGTAAATAAAAAAAATCCGAACCTTTTATAATTTAATATATAATCGTTCGAAGATATATTTATATTATTTGATAGAATTATTATTAATCGAAATTTCTAGTAAATTCGATTGTATTTCGAGAATTATGACGAATAAGAAAATAGAATAGATGGCGCCAAAATATAAATCTTGAAAAATGCCAGTTTTTAATTTCTTTCGAAATTTTTTCACTGGAGGAGAGAGAGGAGATTTTGGCGATGAATGGTAAATTATTTATATTAATAAATAAATATATTAACAAACAAATAAATAATAACGATAATAATTTATATCAGGCACGTTATGTCGGCATATCTACAATAGAAAGAACTTTCTAGAGATAGACTTTATTTAGATTTTTTAACATATCAAAGTTGTTACTGTTTTTAATGTAACCTTTATTTTCTTGAATAAAATACTATCTTTTTGTAGAATAGAGTTTACATGTAAACATATAGCATATATTATTAAAAATTCCAAAAATCTATCTTTTCACTTTAACCTCAATTTGTTATTAGTATAATTTCATTTATTATATTTACTAACAAGTTATTTTGTATTGAATTATCACAACGATAAGGAAGCACAGTTTTCGTAATCCTATTTGGCAAAATGATGAAGATGACAATGATGATGATGACTTCAGGTATATTTATAAAGATATTAATTTTTAATGTTAATGTGTGTATAATAATATTAGATGATTTCATTATTTATTGTAGGCATGTTGGAGAGAATATTATCAACGATCCAATGCAAATGGTGCATTTTTTTGAATCTCAACTCGATAACATGATAAGCAGTATTTTCTCTAATTTTGGTGATAATAAAATAATGATTACACCAGGTACATATGGAATTATTCAATATGAAATGATTTAATTATTATAACTATTATTTTATTGATCTCATAAGAAATTGTTTGTATATTTCAAGGTAGCATAGAAGAATTACCGCAAGAAAGTAGACAAAGTACTAATAGTTTACGTGATCAAGTTTTAAAACCAGGTTATGATTTGCCCAGTGAAAAAGAACAAGAAAAATCCAGAGTGGATATCGATTTAGATGGAAAGTATGAAATTTATAAAATATCATCCACTCCTTTTCTCTCCTCGTAGTATAGTTTAATAAGTTTAATTAAGTTTATTTATTTCATTCGCTTTACTCATAGAATCATCTCTGCTGATAATTTTTTCAAATCTTGGGACAAGTCTGAGAATAGAGAAATTGTACCTTCTATCCAACAATTTCCTGAAAGTTCAAAATTTGTTAGTAAAAGATCTATACGTATAATGGGTGATGTTATCGAAGAACATCAGATAATAAAAGATGGCGATGGTAACCAAAAGGAGATACTTTCTAAACAGATCGGTGATAAGAAATATGTTATTGAAACTAAGAAAGACAAAAATGGCGTAGAAACTGCAAATGAAAAGATAATTAACATAGATGAAAGTAAGTTGTTGTAATATGTATTTTTCGATAACATTAGTTATCGAAACATTGTGTGTTCATATATTTACAATGTTTTTAGCAACATTATGTAATATATAATGCATATATAATAATGTAACTTTTCGTTAAATTGTTTTTAAGGTGAACTGAAAAACTTTCAACCAAATCAAGATAATAGTTATGATAATCCTAGTAAAATTTTAAATTATTTCCCTTGGGATAAATTTTTTGGTCCAAATCCAAAATTTTGATAATATAATAAATAATAGTATCTCTTTAGTAGCACGTAGGATGATGGCTGTTCTAAAAAACAAAAGGGGTACCCTTTTTATATTATATTATTATTTATAACATGTGCCACTACATCTATTAAAAACTTATAATGTGGTTGTAGTTGATAATACGTCATTAAAATAAATTATAAAATAAAATTGATTTGAAATATTAATTTAAAATGTTTCTTTTACCACACGCGATTATCCAATTTTTACATTATAAATGAACATTATTGTACAAATTTAGAGTTTATTACATTTAATATAACAATAATAATAAGAATAATAATAATTATTGGTTACACGATGTTAAAAATTAGTGTTGAACACAAAAAAATGATCTAATGAAGGAATTTTACTTGATTAATTCATTCAAAATCCTTAATTTTGGTGTTATGATTTTTGAACAAGCCTAAATTCTTGATATTATATTATGTATAATACGTATTGCAACATTAAATGATATTCTTTACATAATGTTCATATATAAGTATATAGTACGATATATAGTATCATATATATATCGTATAAGTATTTTAAAGCAAATATATATACAATCTATTTTTATAATGTGTATCCCAAGATAACAATTAGTATCTACAATTGTGTCATGTTCTTCTTGTTTTTCTTTCTTTGTTTTATAAAATGTTAATGGTACGTGTGTATATATATGCGCATGTATACGTGTCTGTATAGTTTACATAATATATATTATTGTTACAGTGAGCAATGTTTGTATTTGCATATAAACATGGCAGCATCTCTATGATTAACTCCTTACGCTATAATAACATGTGAGACTTACAAAAATAATTTACAACTCAAATGTGAGGAACACGAGTCCTACTTGATAATCCTACTTGTGTGATAATTCTACTCTTATCAATCCGATAAAATTGTTCTCAAGCTTTAATTTTGTTGAAGCTAATGACATGATACATAAAAGGATATTCATTTGTTTATAAATAATAATATAACTGATTATATTTATAATAAATAATATATCTCTCTACATAATAAACTTTATATAATACATAAATCAAATAAATAACAAAATAATAAAAAAATAGAATTTTTTAAGAGCTTATAGATAAATTAGACGATTTATTCAATGAATATTTCAAAACTTTTTGCCTAAAGATAAATAATGTATTAAGAAAATTGTAATTTATGTCTGCAGATAAGAACCCTTGTCAATTTAAATGGCTAATCTTTGAAAGAAAATGAATGAAATGGAATAGTCCTAAATTGTATGATATTTTTGGAAATATTTTTCATTTCAAGAAATTTTAAAAGCACTTGATGATTTTTGTTTTTATTTAATTAGATTCATATACTCGAAAGAATGGTAAGAATATTATACCTGTAATCAGGGCGGTGTATCTGACTCGTGTTTTTTTATGTTTGACTTGTTAACATTATTACAAATCTCACACAATACCATAAGGCAAGGGATTAAGTGATCTATACAAACTAAACATCACAGGGATAATTACTTCCGTTATAGTATATTGCATGATTACATATAGCTCCAATATGTACAATTAATTCATGTATTTAATCCTATCATATTTACGTAATCATAATGATCGATAGAGAAAATGTCAATGAAATAAGACAATATTGAACAAATGATTAATATATTAGTTACTTAACGCTATTTTATAAATTATGATAAAAGCCGTCGAATAAAAAGATTTGTCAGATTGCTTAGAAACTAGGATTGTGAATATTTAAAGGAGAGACAATCACGATAAAAATATAATTCAAGAATATTTATACACAATTTGTTGACGGTTTGTTTTCATTGACATTTTCTTATTAACTTGAATTTTCCTTTTTAACGCCACGAAATTAAAAAAAGGAAAATAAAAACGTACATTTTTGGAAAAAATTAGATTTCCAATTCGGATAGTAATATAGTAACATTTGGAATCTATAATTTCCAATGTAGATTAAAAACAATCATTATTTTTGGAATAATCTACAATATTGTGCATACGCCTGAATCAATATAAATATATTAACAGAAATAGTTAATAATTTCTAATTTTTACAATATTATTTAGTTATACTTCCCCACATAAACCTGTATATAATATACATCGACATATAATATTAAATCAGATTTTACATCCCAGATTGATTTATAGTAAGTGTCGGATTAATTCTGAATTTATTTTATGTATATATATATATATATATATCATATATATATATCATTAAAGGCAGCAAACTCTCAGTATTTATTGTTGAAACATAAATTGTAGTGCCAAGGACTATTGCCATCCATTCATGCCTATTGTGAATGAAATTATTATACAGAATTTTCATTCCGATATAATTACTTTAATTCTTATAAAATATTTAAAACAATATTAATAATATGTGTATTTACCTATCAAAAGATTTTATTATATCTGTTTAATAATTATTCTTGACCAAAACCTTCTGTTTCCTCAATTGCATAATTTAATTTCTCTACCAATTGATCATAACTTTTATATGGTGGTAAGTCGAGTCTATTAAAACATGTGTGGGATCTTGGTAACCATGTATCCTTTCCAACTTTTTCAATACAAAACCGTTGAGGCCCGTTACTTCCTACAAATATATAACAAATATTTATAATAATAAATATACATATATTTGTATATATATATTCAAACATATAAATTAATTGTACCCATTAATTCAGCAAATCCTCCGACAGGAACTCTGCAAGTACCAGTTACAAATTGTAAAAGACGAGCCCTTTTCTCGCTGTCCGTTCTTGTTACGAACTGCAAATAATTGATAAACGTTATAAACATTTGATCAAATTTTATATCATAGAATCAAACAAAAAGAATATTAATTTACCTGCCAGAACCATAAAACTTGTTTACTATTACGCGTATAATGTCTATAAATGGTATTACGTTGCCAATCTTCGACATCAATTTCCTGCATACCACATAACATTAACTCCAATTCACGTTCGTCAAAATATTTTAACCATTCTAATGGTACAACTGAATTAAATCCATCTAAAAAGGCTTTTGTTTGTTCTTCTATACCTCTGGTCATTCTCCATTCAGTCATTAATCTAACAACAATAAGAACATAAGATAGACATTCTTCTCTTTTCAAATATTTCAAATTTAATTTTTATTTCAATACCTAATATATTCTTCTTTATTGTCTTCAACAACTCTAATTTTATCACCGTTCTCTTTTAATTCATGATGAATGACCTGTCCAAGAATTTCAAAGTCTACGCTATAATACAATTCTAAGGCGCATTCATCGATATTATTTTCTTTTATCCAAATAAGAGATTTGTAGAATTCTGGATCGATAGATTCTATATCTTTCATAACTAATTTTTTATTTAACATTCTTTTAAAAAATGGCATAGTAAAACCACTATAAATAAATCGTCCATGGTAAAGAGCCTAAAAATAAAATATATTTCATTAATTTATAATATCAAATAAAAGTAATGTAATATGTATACATATAGAGAGATATATACAAACCATTGCGATAAATCGGCCAATAAATTTAAAATATTGCAAATGATCAGGATTGACATAAGATGCAGGATTTATTTGCAAGCTGTAATTGCTTTTATTAGCATATTCGAATAAACAATACATAGGATTTAAAACTTCATGACTCAATAAAAAGAACCACTCTCTAAAAAGACAAAAAACAAAATAATTAGAAATATTATAAAAATCTTAAACATTGATTATATATAATGTGTATGAATATAATTATTGAAATTTACCTGGATACACCACCATAATCCAAGCCCTCTTCTCCTTTAAAAATGATATATAATCTTCGCCTAAGCGCAAATGCTTCTGCGTTCATGATTTGGTGATAAGAATCTTCAAATAATGTTTGTCGACTAACACTGATTTTAATATGATTGGGTAATGCATTGGTTTGACACAAGAAACGAAATTGTGATAATTTCCAACGGAATGATCTCTCGTATGCCCTTGGTACTCGATAAACTCCCTTTGGTCTTGATTATTGAATGAATTATTAAATTTTATATTATAATTCTATAAAAATATTAAATTTTATTTTTTTCAATTAATAATAATTACCCTTTTGGTGCACCTGGCCTTGGGTCTTGGAATGTTGTAGTTCTCGTATTATGGTCTACGAAATATCGAACACCATCTTCTGTTAATCGAATTTCCCAACCATCCGGTAATGGTGGTTCATCTATTCCTGTTTCTTGTCCTTGCGTACGAGGATCTTCCCATTGAGTTGTTCGATTTTTATGATTTACATAGTATACTCGACCTTCTGGTTGTTTACGTCTTTCCCAACCAGCTGGTAATGGTCCAAGGATATCATCGTCGTCAGGCATAGAAGATGCTAGCTGTCCTGCCACAACGGCTGCTGCCCCAAGAGGCTGGATATATGTTATATATTAAACAATCAGTTTGAAATAAAATAATATTGCTTATCGAATATCATTTAAAATATAATAACTTACTTGGGGATAAAGAAATCGTTGATTGCCTTGTTGAACGACATATTGCCTTTCACCTTGCCATTGTTGGAAATGCTGCAATCGTTCCGTGTTTGGTCTCTGCCATGTTGTACTTCTTGTATTATGATCCACATAATAAATTCTACCTCTTGGATCTCTGCGTACTTCCCATCCTGGTGGTAATGGTTGCGGTCTTTCCCATGATGTACTTCTTGTGTTATGATCAACATAATATCTATAACAAATATAACGAAAGTTAAAAAAATAGTTAATGTTAATATTTAAACAATAAGAGATATTTAATAATTATATTTATTAAAAACTATACCTTCGACTATAACCATCACATCTCATTTCCCAACCAGGTGGAAGAGGTTCTTCCGAATGACATGCATTATCAACTTCTGAAAGCATTGCTGATGGTCCAGGTTGTACAATAGATTGTCCAGCCACAGGCATAGTAGGTTGTCCCGCCAATGAAACTGTTGGCTGTACCATTCTAGTAAGTGAACGAGATTCCGGCAAATTATTAGTTGTAAACTCTTCTGAATGTGGAATAACAGTGCGACCATCTGGTACTGTATTTAACATAGATTGTTCTGATCGAGGAATACAATGCGGAAGAAGAATACTGTTATTTTGTTCAGTTCGACTAACTCCACGAGCCTCAGATAAATGATCCGATCGTGTTTCAGTATTGGGTAGTGATGTTGGTTCTACTCGAGAAGTTGAACATGTATTTACATTAGAAAGAGATAACGGTTCTGATAGAGAAACCGTACTACGCCCATCCGAAGCTGAACTAGATGCAGATTGATCAGCTCGAAAATTCGTTAAACGTTCATTTGTAGTAGATACGGAAGAGGACTGTTCTGGACGAGAAACTGAACGTCCCTCTGATATGTTATGATTGCTCGGCAATTCTGAACGCGATGGTCGGCACCCGTCCATCAAAGATGTTGTATGTCGTTCTGTTGTTCTATTCATTGGTTTTTCAGGTGTTTGAGTTGCTGGTTTATCTGACATAGGAATAGCATGTCCATTTGCTAAGTGAATTGAACACATTTTACTACTTCCTGGTTTATCATTCTCGTGTGGTTTGTGATGTTGAGCAGAATTGTGTTTATCTATACCAGATTGATTGGCATTAGTGTTATATGTAGAACTGTGGTGAGCATTGCTCTGACCACAATATACTGACGACGGTGTGGCAGTTTCATTGGAATGTAATCTCATTCGACCACGTACTCCTCCATTCAACACGCTGCAATTACTTACAGTATCGCTACTGCTAGCACCTACAATAAACAAATATATGAGTCAAATAAAAATAGATTTATATTATAGAGAGAGAGAGAGAGAGAGAGAGAGATAAATAACAAAATATTTGATTTACCATCTGGTACGGTACATGGAACCTGGCATAACGACTCATTAGTATTGCTCGGTTTAGAATTATTAAGGTCAATTCTCAAGTTATCAAACAGTGTATCCAATTCTCCAGTTTTTGGTAACTGAGGATCATGAACAGGTGTAATATCATTGATATCTATTGTTAATCCATCAAAGACAGTTACTAGCTCTCCGACTTTGTTAGAACAATAATCATGTTTATTAGAATTCATCAAATCAAACGTTAACTCCAAGTTTTCCAATTTTCCATTATAATGAGACAAGATTTGAAACAGACTTATTCTTTTCTCTCCTAATAACGTGTCCTTTCTGAACGTACTATGATCGAATAAGCGAAAATGTACTTGAGAATACGGTTTGACCAAGACATGAAATCTTTCCTCCCATTTTGGTTGATATGTCGATTTGGATACATCCGTTGTAAGAAGTCTTTCACCATCCACAGAAATTTCTATATATGGATTAGGTTTTAGGAATGATGAGCTTCTTAATACTGCCCCTTCAACTAAAATGACACGCAAAGTATCACATATGTTTTTAAGAAAAATTTGACTCGTAAAGTAGAAAACTTATATATGAATGTAATAAGTATACTAACTTATAATATCTAATTGATAAAATCCAGATGACAAAGGACCTTTTTTACAGTGGGACATCGTATGTTCTTTATTACGATTCAATATAATGATCCCACAAATCTCATAATTTCTTTAATCTTAGACGTAGCGATACCTAAAATATATATTACAATTTTGATAATACAAATTAAAATTGAATTTATGCTTATGTATATATATATATATAAATAATATATAAATAATAATATTAAATTTATATAATTTGAACCGATGTTCTATTCCTATGAAGTATCAAACAAAAAAGAAACAATCTATTTTTATTTTGTACTTTGGTCGTAACTTTTTAATAAAGCATTTAAAAGCCCAAGTTAGTTATAAAATATGGTGGAAAATTTTGGGGAAAAAACTAGGACACCTTGTATTTACAGATATATACATGCATACATATACACATACACATATATAAAAGTCTACTATTTATTATACCTATATAAGAAAATAATTGCTTATTCAACTGCTATATTATCTTTACGACATAAGCATAAAAGGTGATAATGAGGAACATAAGATAAATATGAGTAAGCTTTGATAAAAATTATTTGCTAATTAAAATGTAGAGCAGATGATGCGAAATACAAGAAATAGAAATAAAAATAAAAAGATGATGCATATAATAATAATAAATAATTAAACGACACTTGTTCTTTCTCTCTCTCTCTCTCACACACAAATTAAGTACAAGTATAGTAGATCATGCCGTGACAGCTTAAAAATAAATAAAATGATCTATGCAACTAGAAGAACATTACAATAAGCGTCGAGATGTAATAATATAGTTTTTTTTTTAAATGTATATATGTATAAATTTTAGCTGATTAAATTGCATGATACTTTCTCTTCCATTTTTTTAATGGTCATTGTCAAACTTTCCCGATAAAGAATAAATATATAAAGAAACAATCAAAATGTAATTTAGGATTTCATCTAACACTCCAGAAATTGACGATATCATTAAACTTTCCTATTAATCGGTCACCATCTTTTCATGATCATTCCATACGTCACAAACATATAGAAAATCTTTGTCATATACATACTTTCGCATCTGAGTTGCGTTCCCAAAATTACCCCACCGTCAACTTTTATTAAACGTTCAAGGTGACATTTCTGCTATCACAGATCAGTTTAAATTATCACTACTGTCAATTAAAACATGTTTCTTTTTGAGTCACCGTCAAATAGTTACCGAAACTAATAGGACAACTTGATTGAAGTTAGTATTTGCCAATAACGTGATGCGAGACTCCTCTCTCTCTAGTGGTATTCAAAATATCACTTTACACACTGTGTATGACAAAAAGAAATGTATATTCTAAAAACGTCCGTAATCATTAAATTATATTGTAATAATTTCCCCCGTGTTTGACAAATAATTGAATGTTATTCGATAATTTTTCAACGATATTTGATAACTGTAAAATATAGATTAAAAATACGTATATCTTGAACATTTTATTGAAATAATTACTATGTTTTCTTCTGACAATTTCATTATTGGTATTGAGCCAATGAGAGGACGGAATGGACACGTGGCGCCATCACGATCCAACGGATTTTTTCTATAATTATAATTTTTTATTTAAACTATTTCATTATAAATATCGTATTAATGAGAAAATATAAATGCATCTAGGAGCCACTTAAATTGAATGGATTTTATTTATAATTGTTGTCATATTTTTTAAACATTACGCATTTCATTATTGACGTTCAACCAATGAGAGTGCGGAATACATATGGCGCCATTTTTGACCAAGCGGATTTTCAACGAATCATTAACAAATGAAAAAATAGTTCTTCCGAATAATAATACACGATGATACTCATCTAGATTACGAGCAATTGTCCAATAAATGCACTTATTTGCTCTTTGTTGTAAAATATGCGACAGATGCGCACCGTAGCGTGATTATTGCCAATTAATATGCGAGCATATGTAAGGTTATGGTAATTAATCGTTTAGTTATCGACGGGGCAGACTTGGAATTGGCACAATTGAAGATGAACTCGGACTGTGGAGTGCACTATCGCGTTTTTGTGAATTAATATATACGGGTCGGGACATGGCGTATGTTAATGTAGCCGAATGGAAAACAGATCAAGTGTGCGAGTGGTTAAAAGGTGCGAACAAATGTTTTAATAACTTAACTGAATATTAATTGTTATCATCGTTTATTTATCTATCGAAAATAATCGCGATAGCCGCTTTTTCGTGAGAGAGAAAGAGCGTGGGAAATCTTTTCTCGATTGTTAAATTTCCCCTCTTTGTACCCTTCCTTCCCTCTGCCCCTCTCCGTCCCTAGTCGTAATCATTATCATCATCATCTTTCAATTTATCGATGCAAGAAAACTGCGAGTTTCTTTGTTCTTTAGTAAAGTTTATTCGAGAAAAAAAAACCACGCCTTCTTCCTACGTTCTAATTGCATAATTTGTTAATTATGTTTCCTCGTGATGCCAATAATGAATGACCTCTGTTATAATGATATATTACGTTTGACATTAGATCGTCGAACTTAAATGCTATTGTTTTATATATATATATATTAGTCAACGGAAGTTATTTACATCCTGTTCTAATCTTTTCTTTTTTTATTTTAATATTTTTTACATGCCATATCGTCTCACCGATTCATTGTAATATCTTTAACTTAATTTTTAATATCATAGACAATAGAGTTATTGTTTAATTATTTTTTTTATTTTTATTGATGTAGGTATATGTTAATATAATATTCCATATTATATTGATTATCAATTATTTTCTTTATAAAAATCTTTTCTTATAGAAAAAAATTCTTGTACAAAATCTTTAAATATATTAATTTAGAATTAATTAGAATTAAAATTCTACAGATATATATAATCATAGATTATTGTTATTTTAGGATTGGATAATGCAGTGCTCCCTTATGTTCATAGTTTTATGAATCATTATGTCAACGGACAACAACTTTTAAGTTTGAGACCAGAAGATCTAGAACATCTTGGCGTATTAAAACTTGGTCATCAAGAAATTATTTTAGAAGCTGTCGAATATTTAAGAAATTTCCATTACGAATTGGATCGTGAAAATTTGCAATTGTTAGCACTTAGGTTGTCCTGTCAGGCACATAGTTTGTACAATGAACTATCACGTCAAACTGATTCCAAACCTGTTACTACACAAACATTATCGGATGTAGCATCAGTAGTTATGACTGTAAAACCACTAGTAAGATGGCTTGATCGTCCTCCTTTCAGTGGTCAATTGGATTATAATGATAAGAAAGTAAAATTAATGAAATTGGCATTAGAAATGGCAACTTGCGCTCAAAGAGATAGATTTGCTGAAAAACCTATAGAAAAAATTAGATCTACTTGCGAACAATTAGCAAAATTGGCTGACTACGTAATTCAAGATGTTGCTGACCCAATGATTTTACAACCCGTTACTTTGGATTTGGCTACATTAAAAAAAAGACCTGGCGATGAGTTGGTAAGATATTTTATTTCTAAGTAAATAAAGGGGCTTAGTTGGAACATCCTTTTTAGATAACGCTTTGTGTATTTTCTTATAGTGTTTTATGATTGTCACTTCCTTTATAGATAATTTGCTTTTATCTATACATCATTATTATAACTAATAGAATAAGAATATAATGTTATATTTAATATGTATAATATATATATAATTGAATATAATTTTTGTATTTTGTAGGGATTTTATATCTTACCTTCCTTTCATGGAATACATCAAATAGCCGATATTAAATTTGGATCAGCTGCGCATCAATGCGGAAAAATGGAAGAAGGGGATGAGATAGTTCAAGTAATATTTTATCAAATTCTTATTATTATTTCATAATTATCAATTGTTACTTAATTAATAGTAAATAATACAATTATTAGATTAATTATCAAACCGTCGTTGGATGGGAAAGAAAAAGCATATTGGAATTATTCCGTGAGAGTCCTAACGAAATACTTTTAACATTGAAAAGAAGACCGAGACACACTAAAGTATACGGACAAATTTATATTAAGCCGTATAGACTTCCGAGCAATAAAAAAACTACGTATACGACAAGATGGCAACATAATCTTCCGTCTCCACGGCCAGAATTGTTAACTATACCTGATTTTACTATGCCTTTACCAAGGTATGTTTGCATGATATTTATAAGTTATATAAATTGATGTAAAAAAAAAAAAGTTATATTTAATTTAATGTATCTATATTTTTTTATTAATCAGGCATACACCAAAGAATACTAGCCCACAACCAACAGGTATTACAGATACTGTTAGTATACTTGATACAATGGCAACCGATAGTAGCGATTCTGATAGCGAAGTTGAACCACCTGTATCTGTTCGTTTGTATTCTACCAAACCAAGAAGTTTAGTTCAAAGAAGAGCTACAATAACTGGTGCTAGTCCAACTACTAAACACGGAGTCGATATAGAACAATTTTGGAAAGAGTTGAAACAAGAACATAGCACTACATTCCAATTAAGAGATAAGGCAGCATCCTGTGCACACAGTTTAGATAGCGTACCATCAAATTTGCGCCCACAAACATGTTTAGGTATAGAATCAACGATAAGGAAAAAAAGACCCGATACGCAAATAGATGATAAAAAAGATGAATCTAATGAAAAACCAAGCGAGACTGAAATAACTCATACGGACGAATGCAAAAGTTTATTACAAGATATGAAAGAAGGTAACAAAGTAACTACTATTAATAAAGAAGTATCAAATGTTGCTATAAGAAATGTTGATAGTTCTTCTTCTCAAAAAGTAATTAATTCAACTACCGTAAATAATATGAGTGATACAAATGTGCCTTTAGATGAATGTAACAATTGTATTAGTGATAGATCTAATAATAATAATAACAACAACACTAAATTAAACAGTAATGAGTTTAATGCGAGTAACTTTAAGGACCGTGGAAGATTAGATAAAAGTCATAGCACGCCTGCGTATGATTCTACAGAGAATAATGTTGAGATTGATAGAAAGTTATTACTTTTGGATAACTCGTTTGAAAAGACTAATTCTTCGTCCAATGTTATGAATTCAAAGGATGTTACGTTTGATATGACTAATGATAATAAAGAAGAACAACAGAATAGAGAAAATATAAGTAATGAAGAGGATAATGATGAAAATGTGATTGTTAATGTTTCACAAAAAATAACTAATTTTGAAAATAAGATTCGCTTTAAGAATATAACAGATTCTACGCAAATAAATCTAGATAATATCGATTGTAAAGATTGTTTGAGGGAGAACCAAAGCAATATTGAATCTATTATATCGGATAACGAAGTATCTGATAAAGAACAAATAGTAGATAGCATACATAAGGAAATAGACAATACTACAAAAAGTGACTATCATAAAATAACTGAAAACAATATAATTGACTACGATACGAAAGAAGAAAGATTAGAATTAAATACTAATTATATTGAACTAAAATCCGGCAGCAATAATGAAGACGACGTAGCGCTAAAAAGATTTGGTAAGATTTTACAATCTAGTGACTATAATTCAATGGAGAAACTAACAACAGAACGACAATATTCTAGTTCATATATAAAAGAAGTTTCTACAGACGTACAAGAAGAAATACCAATAAATAATTGTTGTAACTTTAATGTAGAAATGCAAGATATTACGCAACGTACAACAAAGATACAAATTAGTCCAAATCCACGTAATAATGGTATAAAAAATTCGAATCCTATCGTTGTTGAACCTAAAATACATTCTTGTAGATATATTGAATTACCTAAAGTTGAATCTACTAAGAAATTTGAAATAAGATCACATTTAATACCACCTGAGCCTCCACCTCGTAAATATATTCCTAAACCAGAAGTACCTGAATCATCTGGTAATGTTTTGAAATCAGCAGGGAAATCTATAATATCGCCAAGACATCATATGAGAAAGGATTCTAAAAGTGGCAATATTTTGATAGAAAGAAGCAACGATTTAGATCAAAATGAAAGTGACGATTGTTTGAGTATTTATTCTAAAAGAATGGAAAAGTCTTCGAGTTTAAATAATAAATTAAACGCATCTATTGAGAATCAAAGATCAATATCAATTGATTCTACGGATCTTAATAACTTTGAAATTTATGATAAACAATTAAGAGATGAAAGATCGCATTGTGAGAAATATGAACCATTTACCGAAAAATTTGCTATTTCAAATAATTCATTGTCGGATTGTTACAAGTCTGATAACTGCTCTTGGAATAGCGATTTTTCTGAAAGTTCAATCTGTACAAAACAAGAACAATTATTGGAATCCAGATCGAATATTAGCAAACTATCAGAAAAAGATAAGAGCTTTGAGAAAGCTGTTGTTAATAAAGCTATGATGGTAGCTAGAAGTATCGGTTTACATGGAGGCTTGAGTAAGTCTTCTAATAACAGTCCGAGAAGTAATAGAAAGAGGAATACCTTATTAGCAAGTAGGTAGTCCGATATAAGTTTTATACACACATACACACACACAATTGGATAGATATTTTATATTTATTTATTATTAATATGTATATCTATTAAATCTCTTTTTTGTTTTAAATAGAAAAAAGAAACATATCCGTAAAAGATCTCGGTATGGGCGATATGGAAGGATGGTTAACGTATCGCAGTAGAGGTGCTGGAGGTGCTTGGGCCAGAGCGTGGTTTGTTCTAAAACGTGCAGCTTTGTATAGGTGAATATATAAAGAAATATTCTAAATTATTTAAATAATGTATTATAATTAAAAAAAAAAGTATATTACCCATTATTTTAATCATTATCTTATTATATATATATATTTATAGGTTCAAAATGCAAAGCAGTACAAAAGCTGACTGTCTTATAGCTTTAACAGGCTTTACGGTATCACAAGCAACTGAAGTCAAGTCGAGGAAGCATGCTTTTAAAGTTTATCACACAGGAACAGTATTTTATTTTGCTGCTGATACTGAAGATTGTTTAACTCTTTGGCTCGATGCTGTAAATAAAGCAACGTTAGGAACAGACGTACACAATAGAAACAGTGCACTTTTTAGCGAAACTGACGAAAGTGACAATGAATATAAAAATAAGTTGAAACTCACTCATACTCCTGAAAGTAAACCTAACGTGGAAAAATCATTTGGATCTTTGAAGAAAACTGTACGAAAGGATCAATTATACAAGGATCACGAAGTTGGTGGTGCGAGTTTAGATAGGAAATATTTAAGATTTCTTGGTACGAGAAATCAAAATATTCCTGTACCAACAGCTCAGTTTAGAAGTTATAGAAGAGTACTTCCTACAAATATGACAAATAAGTAAATATTTATACGTAAATATATAAATAAAATTAATAATTTATAAATTTTTAAATAAAATATATAATATATAATATATTATATATTATATATTATTATTATTATTATATATATATATATATATATATATATATAATTATATGTTTAAATAAATAGAATAAAATCTATATTTTAAATTCTTTTTCTTTTTTTTTTTTTTTATAGGAAAGAAGATTGTATGACGTATTCTCCAGATTTACAAATGACAATAGCAGGAAGTACATTTTATGGATTAAGTGCTTCTCAAAGTGCCACCGATATGTCTTATAGTAATCAAGAAATGAATGATTATCGACGCCCTGCAGATAGGTAAATGTAATCTTAAATATCAACGTATCATATAAATTATATATTAAATACGTATTTTAATATTTTCATCGTACACGTAGGTGTACTAATTGTCGTAGTAAAAAACCAGACGAATTGCAAGGATTTATAACTTTAGAACAATTTATGTTGTCTCAACAAGAAGAAGATCAAAGACAAAATACAATGCAGAGATCGATATCTCCTCGAGTTACACCTATAGCTAATGATCACATTTATGCTCATAATAGACACGTTAATGATGTTTGTCTAACCAATGAAGAATCGTATGCTGCAGATGGATATGTTAATGAAGGAATTGTTTATAATCAATATAAAAATAATAGTGAGATTTCTTCTTCGTTGTGCAGAAATTCCAAAACACCTGACGAATATTACAAAACTCGTCAACAAAATTTATCATCAAATGTTATTTCTTCGAATGATAAGAAAACAGATTGCTTACACGACAAATCTTGTAAATGCAAAAATGTTATGCAACACAAAAGACAATTAGATCTGAGTAACAATTATAAAAGAAGAACTCAAGATAATCTGTCTCATCAATCATTTAGACAAAATGATTCTTTACCGAGACGACACGAATTCCCACAACCAACAGTTCCAGTCTGTCATAGTACGCCTGATACTCGAAGTGATAGTAGTAGACATAGAAATATCAGTTATGATCGTAATGCACATTTACCTACTCGTGATATACAGTTCATAAATCATAAAGAAAATAAAAGATCTAACGATTATGCAATCCCACAAGAAATAGGTACTTTGATAGATGATCTTCGATTAGTATCTAAGAGACTTCATAAAAACGAAGGTAAATTAATATTATTATTATTATTATTATTATTATTATTATTATTATTATTATTATTATTATTATTATTTATATTTATATTTAATTTATTTTAAATAATTATATTAATTATTATTTATAGAAAATTCAGGATCTAGCGGCGATCTTACGTATTTTGTTTCTTCTGATACGTTACAACGAGCAAAGAAGGAGGCAACCGTAACGCGTAAAGGAAGTTTTAATCTTGCTAATCATTGTCGAGATTATTTTCCCTCGGATAAACGTTGGCTTGATTCTTTGAGATGCGTTGATAAGAAGAATATTAATTATGATAGAAATCGATTGAAAAATGCAGCACAATATCAGCCTCCTCCTATACCAGCTTCGTCGTTTGAACAAGAAGGGATGAGAGCGACTTTTGAGATGCATCTCGATAAAAAAGATCAAGTTCAAAAAACTAATAGATTGAAAACTTTATTCAGCACTAAAGGTCATCAGAAACCGTGTACTTTGGATTTACCTAAGGACGGCCAAAAGACTTTACTAGGTAAATTTTTCAAATTATTTTATAATAAATAATCATATTATTCATTTATCTGTGTATACATATTTTAATCTGTGTTAATATCTGTGTATTATATATTTTAATCATTTTAATTTTATATAGGATCACCTAGATTGCACAGAGCGCTATTTTGGGATAAAAATTCTAATCAACAAAAATCTTCTATCATTAGCGAGACGCAAAGTCCTGGTGATAGTGGAATCAGTCAATCTTTAAGTTCCTTCAGTACAAACAGTCATTCCCAAAATCTAAGTTACAGTTGCAGTTCAATGAGCGATTGGAGTCCGGATACACCAGGACCTAACTCGCCACGCACATCTAGAGTAAGTCAAAAATGTAAAAAGAAATCGTATCATCAATTTTTGTTAATAATCAATATCGTATAATTAAAAATAATGTTTATATTTTTTCCAGTCTAACGTTGGTGGTCACGCGTATCAAAAAGAAATTTCATCTTCGGAAAGAAAATGTCTTTCGCCACCAAAGTTACCTTATATACCACCACCGACGTCTCCACCTCCTGATTATCCTGGATTGGAGTATCCGCCTGTATTTGAACCTGGTACTTATTCTCTGTCAGATGCTTCTTTGTTACGTAATCGTAATAAGACTATCGATAGTAATATTCAGTAAAGAAGAAATACAAACATTAAATATACTAATGTATGTATATCCAGTGTATATACTAAAGTACTTTAATAGAAACAACCACCAAAGATAATTCTTTTCAGTGTTACTGTAAAGTATTGTTCGATAAACAAAAATGTTGAAGATTTCTATTAATTTAACTTAAATTCAATTAGTAACAAACAAGCAAAATCTTAACTTATTATTTAATTTTGAGAAAAAAAAAAAAGAAAGAGAAAAAAAAGATGTTTAGAAATGTGATTATTCTGCTAAGAAAGAATAAATCTTTCCATTTTTGTCGTCAGCACACGTGTCTCAACGATGATGCTGCAGAAATATAATAACTAGTATTTGACAATTTTTTATAATGATAAATTGGTATCCTGTTTATAGCTAACATAAGTATTGAAAGGAACAGTTTCGCGATTATATAGATAACTGGAAGACTGAGATAATTGTTATTTAATGTTGCCTTCTAGGTGCTATAAAATAGTGGTTGTGTTCAAATCTAAGAACTCCAAAGAATTCTACTATACTATACAACTATATAGTTGAAATTCTTAGATTTAAACGATTTTCAAATATTACTTTACTTTCCTTCTTTTAGGTTTTTTTTCTTTTTTTTTTTTTTTTTTAATAATTTATGTTCTTTTTATGCATATCATATACTCGTAACAGCGGGAAAGAGATTTTTTTACAATATAATACTAGGTATATAATTTTAAGTGACATTACACACAACCTTTTATTACTCTTATATGCTTGATTCTTTTTTATAGCAAGAATTTAAAACGAGTTTTTATATTGTGAAATATTATGTACATTTGTATGAATTGATATATTTCATTTATGCACACAGACACACACATACATATATATATATATATATTTTATAAAGGCATAATATTTTATCGTGAAGATGATAATGATAAACTTTTTTCTATGAAAATGTTTCATGTAGGATTTACTTTGTCAATTTTATTTTTTTTTTTTTTATATATATATATATAATTCCTACACATTTTTTACAAATAATGCAATAATAAATAATTTATAAGTTGCTTCTTGTTCTAATTAAAGTTTATACAAAAATCGGTGAAATACCAATACTATATCTCTAGTATTATTAGCATATTAGTATATTACTAATCATTATAGTATATAATAATTTACTATTGTCAATTGTTCAATTGTATGACTACAGTATGAAGAAAAGGAAAGAAAGAAAAAAAAAAGTGTTGTTTAATCATTATAAAGCTTTCAAGGTGTGTAAGAAGATTTTGATGATGCAAATGTGATGAAATGTGAAAGTGCCTACATATTTTTTTATTGTAAATTTTATATATATATATCTATATATATAAAAGATATTAGAAAATAGTTATAAATAATTATCTACTTTAAGATATTTATAAAGAAAAACAAAAAAATGAATAAATTTTGTATATAATTAGGCGAACAACAAAAATTAGTAATAAAAGCTAATTCAATTTTAAATGCACATTATATTTGTTAGTAGTGATACGTTAGAAAATAAAAAAGAAAAAAAAACAATAGAAAAGAAGAAAAAAAAGAATGAAAGAAATTTTGGAAGTATTATTATAGCGAGATTGATATATATTAATATTTTTAACTGATATAACTTTTAATGCTGCAATTTACATGTAAGCAATATTTATCTGTTTCGAATAAGCTATTAGTAGAATTTAATAGAATTTGTTATTACGCAAAGAATATTTCATTCGCTGGCACATTTATTTTACAACAATTCGAATGTGTACATTGTAAAAGATCTATGTAATACCGAGAGAGCACTTTTATCACGAATCCGTCTAATAAAAGAAAAAAAAAATGTTCAATATTTAAAAATTCATTATATTATTATCTTTCATTTTTACATTTAAAGTTTTACGATAAAAGTTAATTGTAATCGTTAAGTTGGGATAAGTTTTGGAGAGAAGTAGCCGTTCTAGAATCATTTTTATAATTTTTGTAATCGAGAACGACTTACATCGATAAATGTCTGGCTAAAAATGTCAGCAATAAATAGACAAGTATGTTTTTAAAAATATTTACGACTTATGTATTTTTGTCAGAAGCCATATTCTTATTATATAGGGTTATTATATACAAACATAACAACTTAACCATATACAAAAAATTAACTACGCTTAATACGTAAAAAATTTTTAATACAATGCTATTGTAAATATATCTTACTATGCTTTTAGGTCCTTTCGGTGTTTTATTATCTTAATACACTAAATAAATGTAATACGATATATATATATATATATCTCATTCGCATTATTAGATTAACTATTATACAATCATATATTATTCTCATTTTTAACAGTCTCCTTTCATACTTACTATCTAACGTGTATTTAAGATTTATACAAAATCTTACAATAATTATATTTACAAAACTTATATATCTATAAACGTACATCTATCACAATATATATATACATATATATATATATGTATATATATTTATATATTTATATATAGATTTATATTACATTATTTCAGTTTTCAAGATAATCTTAATAATAAAGGTATTATTTCACTATTTGAACTTTTGGTGTTCTGCGATATATAAGTCAGATTTGAAAATCACACCGCTATAGCAATAAGCTATATACGTTTTAAATTTTATTTTTTATTTTTTTTTTTATTTTTTTTATTTTTTTTTTATTATTTTTTTCCCTTTCTTTTCCTTTAGAAGATAGAAATCTATGAGTCATAGAGAAATTGTTAATGATAATAATGCATGCAAAAGTAGAATAATAAGTAGTAAAGTTTTTTTTTTCCTTCTGCAGACTTAATCTATATTACTATTTACTTTTTTTACAACTGCAACCTGGCAGTATTAGAATTCTTTGCTTTTTCTTCTTCTTCTTTTGGTTTTTTTAAGACGATCCGATGATAGATAAACAACGTGGTTATGAATCTGTATATATATATCGTTTACCCTTCTCCTAGATTTATCTCATTACTAGTAGTTCTCTTCAAAATTATTTCATAAATATGAAGTAGAAGACACGAAGAACCTGTTTACAAGCTTAAACATTTTGGATGACCTTTTCTAAGAATATTACAAGAATAGTCATTTATAAAATGTCCTGCTAATTGCTTCAGTATAGGGCACATAGTTGTATGTATGTACGTATGTATGTATGTATGTATGTATGTTTGTATGTATGTATGTATATGTGCGTTGTAGATAAGTGAGTGTGTAACAGTTAAGTTAATATGTAGGAACCTTTAACTGGCCAGCAGCTAAAAGGAACCTCATGTATTTTTGTCCATTTTTAAAGATCGATAACTCTGTTTAATAATTAATTAAACAAATGTACGAATGTGTATACGCGTGAGTGTGGAAATTTAAATATAATTTATAAGAGAATACTTCTCTCCTCTGTCCCTCTCTCTCTCTCTCTTTCTCTCTCCCTCTTATACATGATAACTAAATATGGTTTTCTTGGGCCTCATAATTTTTCTCAAAAATTGAATTTCCCTTCTCATCTTTAGAAGTGCTTTTATTATATATGCCCGAGAACTCGAATATTCAAGGAATAAATTAACTGCGTTCTTAGCTGCTCTTGGACCTCATAATTTTTCTCAAAAATTGAATTTCCCTTCTCATCTTTAAAAGTGCTTTTATTATATATACCCGAGAACTCGAATATTCAAGGAATAGATTAACTATTCTTAGCTGCTCAGTAGGTAAAATTCTCAATGCAATCAAATAGTAATAATATTATTGTAAAAGAAAAAAAATTTTGTTGTGGTTTAAAAAAGAAAATTTCGAATTTGTTTATACTCTCAAATAGTAAATTATCTGACAAATTAACAACTTATTTCACTGCTATCTGCAGTTTCAACTAATCACCAATAATTAAGCAGAGCAATTGATTTTTTCGTACTTGAAAATCTGTGATACCTCGATTTCATACGACGCATCACTGGTCGAAAACGGTCTTCTTCTTCAGCTACTCGTTCAGAGTGACAAATAATGGCAGTATCTTCATTCGATACACACGTACAGGAGGAAGATCAATGAAGATTAATTAGTGTTTCAAAATGGTGGACAATTAACACCAGGATGAAGGTACTGACATTTCTCGCCTACTCTACAATAACCATTTTTGGTAAATTGCATGCAAACGCGCGGTTGTTTACCGTTTCCTCTCCATCCACCACCGCCACCCCTCCAACCTCCTCCCCTACCAGGACCACAACCACCTCTATACCAACCAGGACCAGGACCAGGACCACCTCTACCTCTAACATGCATTGGGCCCACTGGACCTCTCGGACCTTGAAAGTTAGGACCAGGACCAGGACCAGGACCATACATTGGTCCTGGAGGACCTTGAAAGTTATTTGGATTCATATTATTGAATCCCATATCTTCTGGCCCCATCATACCATAACCACCATCTTGTTGATTATACAGTGGTGGTCCCATCATACCAGGCGGTAGCATTGGACCATTTTCCATTCCTTGAGGAAATGCTGCAGGCATATTTGCCATTGGATTCATTGCTACATCAGGTACAACTACTTTTCCATCTCCCGTTCTCCAACCACCACCACCACCAGTAGCAGCAGGTATTGGACCTGCCATTTCAGGCGCCATTTGCCCCATATGTGTTGGAGGCATCATCTGCTGAGGAATTTGAGGTATTGGATTCATTGTTCCCTGTGGACCAACAGGTGCCATCATTGGCTGTTGAGTATGTGAATAAGGTGGATAATGGAAGTTTGTTATTGTGGAAGGCTGAACGGGTAATTGAGGTTTTGGCTCTGGCCACGTTATATTTGTAAAGTCTTTTTCACTCTCCTTATTGCCCGTTAAATCGTCTAAAGGAATAACTTTTGGATCAGTAATAATATGGTGACGTTCTTCGTCCGGTTCTGCAGCTGAATCAGGTATCCTATAGAAATAATCAAGAAAAATCATTATTTTTCCATTCAATATATATTTAATCACACATTAATTATATTGTCAATAAATATTTATCAAACGATAAACTCACATGCTTCGATTGAAATAAAGTGCTTGAAGAATCCCCTTTTCTCTAGCATATTGAATATCCTTCTCTCTACTATCTTTACCAGGTTCTACCAATGCTGGAGGTAAGTCAATAGGAATTAATGGTTTCCATCGTGTTCTCTCTTCCATCAAATCTTCATTACCTAATAATAATCAATATATATATATATATATTATCTTTAATGTTTTCAAGATTTATTATCTTTTTATCATAAATAATATTAAAACTTAAACTTACTTAATTTTCTTGCCATTTGGAATGCTTCCCTCTCGTTCTGTTTTTCCATTTGTTTCATATCAGTGAAAGTTTTCGTTACGTTGACCCTTTCAGTTTCATCCAATTCGAAGTAACGTATAGATTCTAAATCTGTCTTCC
Organism: Polistes fuscatus; assembly: GCF_010416935.1. Taxonomy (NCBI): domain Eukaryota; kingdom Metazoa; phylum Arthropoda; class Insecta; order Hymenoptera; family Vespidae; genus Polistes; species Polistes fuscatus. The sequence goes on along the minus strand of NW_025113075.1, from coordinate 3,930,866 downwards.
ATTTTAACGTTTTTTTAGGACCTTTACGTTTTTGTAATAAAAGAACACTTCTTAAACCATCGACGTAACGAATTTCAGGATAAGGAATAATTTCTTTTTTCAGTGAATCCAAACCATCCGACGATGCATCTTCGGGGGAATCGGATGTTTTCATTTCTTCAGTATCATCTTCTGGCGTTGGTGCTAAAATATTATCAAAATATTCATTGTTTATATTATTTTGTGTAAAGAAGAAATTAATTTTTAAATAATACTTCACAAAGAAGAAGGATGATTTATATTTGATTACGAATGCGTAAATATGAACAAATAAATAAACAAATAAAAATACGTACTGCTGCTTCCATCATCGTCATTATTATCTCCGTTATCCTTTTGATTATCAATAATATCTTCTTTATCTCTTCTAATTTCTTCGTCGTTACTCTCCTTATCTTTCTGTTCCTTGTCTTCTTCTGTTTCTAACGTATCTTGATAAAACTATTAAAAAACAAAAACAAACAATGGAAATATTTAACAATTTGAATAAAATATTATTACAAGCTAATTTGTATTTATGATTTTTTGATCAAGTCAATAAACAAAAAAAAATGAAATAAATTTATTATACGATTTTAATCGATAAGGAACATAATTGTAATATATAAATAAATAAAAGGGGGGGAGAGGATCAGTATTTTCAACTTTTATGACTTAAGTTCACTTTCATAATTACCCGAACAATTATATAAAAGAGTTTCATATTTGAATATATATAAGAAGATATATTGTTATTAAAAAAAAAAAAGAAAAAAGAAAACCAGAGAGAAAAATAATTGTTAAAAATTAGCGTTTGTAAATTGTACGTGAAAAATGTAAATACCTTGAAATTAGGCTTGACGACAACAGGTGATTTTTCTTCAATACTCGATGGCGACGTAGGTGGTGGTGTAATTTCGCGATTATCAGAAATATTTAATTCCTGTTTTTTCAAATCCGTCGAGCCTTCCTTCGTTATTGAAGTTCTACGTTTTCGTTTCCTTGGTTCTTTACTTTTTGTCGATGCAGTTAATGCATCCATAAACATATCACTTTCTTGTAGCATCATCGCTGTAACATTCAAAATTGCAACTACTATAAGTAAAATATTATACCATACGTTTGTGAAGAACAAAATATATATTAAATATTAAAATTCAAATATAATATATATATATATTTATAATGCAATTGTTTCCTATAAATTTTTAATGAAAATTTATCTCTCTCTTTGCGTGCTTTTCTCATACGAATAATCCGATGTGATCTGGAAAAAAATAATCAAATAGAAATTTCACATTAACATATTATTTTTATTATTATATATATATATAATGAAGAGGAATAATAAACACGTTTATTACATATTCAAAATAAATACAATTATTTTACAAATAAGTTTATACAAATAAATCTAAATCTAATCTTAATTAAATAAATCTTTTTTCATTATTTCGAAATTTAGTTACGAATTGTAATCGGATACAATTACATTGTATATTTAAAGTGCAACAGTTGTTGTTGTTGTTGTTGTGCAAGTTCATAAGATATCAAAATATAACGAAACAAAAGTACGAGATTTAGTTTTAGATACGAAATTTCTTTAACAATAAATCGCAAAGTTACTTTTGTAACGATTATTATATTAATAAAAAATACAAAAAACGAATTGATTTACGCAAATAAATACGGCATAATCGTTCACAATTATTGTAGTCTATAATAATTATAAACAACATTTGCAGAAGATAACGCGTGCCTATTATAATCAAGAGAATAAATTCTATCTATAAAAAAATAAACTCGACGTATTTTCAATTAATCGAGAGAAATGAGGAACAATCTTATCTAACAAAAATATTGTTTATCTGTTAGTAAAAACGCGAATGAAAATTAATCGTTTCATTTAATTTTTATACAAACGAGTTGTTCTTTAACGTCAATGATTATTGAGTTCAATTGAACGTACAAACGAATTATAGTGTACCGTCCTATATATTAAATTATAATAATTTTAATATCTATCGTGTCTTTAAACAAACAAAAAAAAAAGAAAATAAAATCCAAATTTATTTAAAAAAAAAACTATAAACGATGAGAATACGCGTTTACATATATATAATATAATCTTTCTTTTTCTTCTTCAGTATTCAGTATTCAGTATTTCTAGAAATAATCAATTAACATTAAGGTAAATACGTTTCGTTAAATCAATAAAACTTTATATATGAAATTATTTTACTTTATCAACATTTTATTTAACAGTTGTTTGAAATCGCATTCTCATATTGTTTTCTAATATTACGATTAATATTATTATTATTATTATTATTATTATTGTTGTTGTTATTCTCAAAACGAATATCGTATAAATCATCCAAATAAATAAATACAAATACGACTCGCTCTTTCTCTTTCTCTCTCTCTCACTCTCTCTCTCCATCTTTATTTCTTTTATCACTCAAATTATTAAAATGTAAGAAGACTGGAATGTATTAAAACGTAAGTAAATTCAGTCAAATCGTTTGAAGTTAATTAACTTTTATCGATTGTTGAAATGATTTAATTCTTCAAGAGATCTCTAAAGAATTTTATTAATTTATTTGATAAATGATCGATCGCAAATAAATTACTTTCGTTTAAATACTCGTGAAGTAGTATCGTTTTTTTTTTTATTTTTGTGTTGTGTGTTGTTGTTGTTGTTAAATAATTGAAATTCGTGTTATATAAAGAGAAGCCTTTAATATACATAAAATGCTATTACGTTTCATTATGTAAAATGTGTAACCATGGTATGCTAAAAATAAATTATATACCAATTCTATACTTATATCGTATATATTACGTATTTAATATATATATATATGTATATGGATAGGAAAACGCGCGCGCATATACAGGAAACAATACTCTTTTATTCGTCTCTAGTTGTTTTCTTTGTTTGTACCTTTTGTTTTTTAAATAGCGCGCGAGAATTTCAATTGACTAATTGAAAAATACTTATTGCAGAACCGTTATAATTTATTCTTTTTTTTTTTCTCTGTAAATGTTCTTTTCAAAGACAAGAAAAATATGCTTTGATTAATTGTACCTATTATAAAATTCAAAATATTAATAGAAATGAATAATCAAGTAATTGATAATAGAGATCTATTTCTCTATTTTTTATTTATCATCAAAATAAATTGCGACAAAGCATATCTCGTCCCTCTATATTTGTATTAATGTGATTATATATATATATATATACATATACATATATACATATATATATGTCCTATGGCATACCAAAAAAAAGGCACAGCTATATGAAACCCTATAAAAATGATTGAAATAAATAAATGAATAATGAAATATTTAAAAAATGATTTCCAACAATATGTTAATTTGCGTTTCAAATAGAATCTATTCATTAACGAGAGTAATGGTGTAGTTTGAGCAAAGAACACACACTACCGCTTTTATTTCGTTTCTTCTCTTATTTAATTTCCTTTTTTTTTTCTTCTTCGAACAGAAATCACATCATCACAATTATTCCAATCAAATGGTCGTTCCTTGAATTAGATCCAACTGAAATCAATAAATATAATAAAAACAGTAACAATAAATAATTACTACATACAATTCCAATGTACTCTAAAAAATACAAATCGATAACAGGATCGATTACAGGATCGATAATATTTCTATAGCTTCGTACAAAGTACCTATTTTTTTTCTTTTTTTTCTTTTTTGCATAACTGATATATATAAAGCAAAACGCAGTTGTTAACAATAACTTTCGTAATTATTACAGAGCCAAGAAAAAAAATCAAGAAAGAAAGAAAGAAAGAAAGAACGAACGAACCAAAATTTTGCAAGGGTTTTGATAAAATTCTTCACGAACGTATCCTCCATATCACTTCTTCGTAATGATTCTATTTTCTTTTTTAAACTATTTCATTTAATATTTTATTATTTGTATTCTCTTATAAAAAAAAAGAAGGAAGAAGAAATTTATGACAAAAAATATCGAAAAAACTTGAAGAGAAGAAGCAAAAGAAGAAGAAGAACAAGAACAAGAAGAAAACAAATAGGAAAGAAAAAGAAAATTTTAAAGTGCCAAAAAAAAAAAAATAATAAAAAAAAAAAATTCTATTTATTTAAACGTGATTCGAATGTGCAAAGAATAAACACAAGATGCAATATATACTGTTAATAGGTATATGAAAGTGAAATAGTAATTATTGTTTCTCTTGTAAGTATAATAAGTATATACGGTGAGAATGAATCTTTGATGATGCGCCCGCGCACGTGGTGTGTGACGCGACAACATCGCAAAACATTCGTCTACTTTCGGATCTTTCCGAGTAAAAACCGAAAGCGCAGAGCGCCATTGCGCACTTCCTCATCGCGCAGACACTGCACACCACTATCCAATCATTTCCTTGAGAAACAACCCCCACTAATAACTCTCTTTCCCCCTCCCCTTCTTTTCTACTCCTCTTTTCCACCCTTACGAATCACCGCGTGTTATATTTCAGTTTCGATATTACGATGATGACCAGAACAATAAAACAAATAAAAATAAAAAAATAAAAATAATAATAATAATAATAATAAGAAGAATAAGAAGAAGAAGAAGAAGAGAAAAAAGAAGAAGAAGATGACGACGACGAACCAATGATGATAACGTTAACACGAATTATGCTATATATATCGTAATTACTTTTTTATTCCTCTTTCTACATACACAACTTATTTGTTTGTTATTTTGGCAAAAGGCCCTTCGATAAATATAATAATCTTACTGAAATATACAACACGCGAGAACTATATTACACACGACACGCGAAAAGAGCATAACTTCTCCCCATCGTTTGATATTATTTCGATAATATATATTCAAATACCCGCGCACGCACCAAGAATGAGATAAGAAAGGAATTACAGATCGTGAAATATTCCGAATCGACAGCGAACGCGTTAAGAGCACGTATTTTAATGATAATCATAATAACTGAACCAATTAATCGCGCAACGATTATATCAAAGTGCACATATATCAAATTATTTCTTCTAAGTAACGCGCGTAAGGAGAATTGTAAGGATCATCTGTTCGTTCTAATAGTTGTTCAAAATGGTTTTCTTTAATTTCCGGTCACGTGAACAAAAATTTATCTTCCGAATAAGTATTTACAACGTGCCACCATTTATTTCTAATAACACAAATCGCGCCTAATTTCTTTTTCTTCTCCATCGCGAACTTAAACGTGTGTGTATTTATATATATGCAAGACTAATCGTGAAATTTTTTATATGCACGAAATTTTCACTTTCTCTGCTAGCCCTTGCATCCCCATTCCCCACCACTGACTGTAATTCCCAAAATCTAATAACAACAAAATACTCAAGATTTTCTTCCTCTCTCTCTCTCTCTTTCGTTTCTTCCTTGTTTTTTATTGGCTCTTATCTTTTTCAATCTTTCTTATAATTTTTCATCCTTTCTTTCTTTCTTTTTTTTTTTTTTTAATTTCGAGCTTTTCTATATAAAATATACGTGTGATCGCAGAAAATATGCAACGAAGAAAGTGACTAAATATCACCACGTCGTTGTCATCGAAATCATCGAACGCCATCAGAGATATCAATCATCATCGAACTACAGGTTGTTACAAAATATTTTTCATCCTTAAGGCCCCTTTTTCATTTGCCATAAAGATGGCGCCCCGAAGACGCAGCTTCCAATTTCCATGATTTTCTTTCCTTCTTTTTTCTGACTTGGGTTTTTTTTTTTTTAGAGATATAATCGTATATATATTTAGAATTAAAATATAATCATTTATATTATTATTTCAGTTTTTTTTTTTTTTAGATCATTGTTTTTGCTCGTTTTCCTTATTCGCTCGCTCACGCATACGATTTTCTTTTTTTATTTCACGCACATATCCTTTCTCTCTCTCTCTCTCGCTCTCTCTCTCTTTCTTTCTCTAACAAGGATCTCGGGACTTAACACCAGTCCCAAACAAATTTCAATTCTCTCTTTTTATTTTTATCTTCATCTCTCTCACAATTAGTTAAGTGCACCGATTAATAAATAATATGTGAAGAATATATTTTTTTTGTGAATTTAATTATAATAATAAAAAACGAAACTGCATTGTATTATTGTATCATTATATCAAGCTCTTTTTTTCTATTAACCTATTTATTTATTTATCTATCAATAATTATAATAGTTTTTTTATTTTCTTTTTTTTTCTCAAAGAATAACAAAAATTCGAATGGCGTCGCAAATGAGTCATTATTTTGTTTTTTGTTCTATTAGTAATATTTGTAGCTTTATTAAATATGTAGAATTTTTAATTGACTGAACACAACGAGGCTATCACGAAATTTTATTTAATTAACCCCTTAACCTACGATTTACGTTCCAAAAGTTTCATCTATTCGTCCATATAATATGTAAGATAAAGTAAGTATATAGATACAAAAAAATGTTTCTATATCGTTTCATATCATATAGTAAGTTATATAGCAAGTTATACAGTAAGTTAAGGGTTTGAACATAGTTTGACATTAAAAAGTTAAAATTTATTACTGAAAAAAATATTTGTTCATAATAAAAATTATACAAATAATTTTATCGTATAACAAGCTTCAATAATATATGAAATATCAATAAAAGCATTCTATAAAAAGCAGTTAGATTGTATTAAAATTCCAGATATACAAAATCTACATTCTATTTATAACAAAAGTATTGTTGTCTCATTAATTCGATTTGATTTAATTTAACCAATTTGCATCATGACTCTACTTAAGGTTCTTTGTTCAAACATCATCAACGTACAACTGTCGACTGACCCGTATCAGAGATAAAAATTCTCACAGATAGATAAATTAATGTATCTTTTATGCAAAATAATCTGCGCTCGGTGATAGCAGACAACAGTCGCATCTCGTGGATATATCCACGACTTGGATGCAAATAAGTTAATTTAATGTTACAAATTTAGGGAGGATTATTGTCTAATGTTTAAAAACAAAAAGAAAAGAAAAAAGAAAAGAGCGACACCACTTCGAATGTTTGTATAAAATAATTTGAACCCCCAGCACCTTTTTGTACTAATTATTAGAATATATTTCAAACCGAGAGGATGGAAATCTGGATGGGCCCACGGTAAATTTGTCAAGCATTATTTAATGAGCAAAATATATAGCAGAAACCCAAGAGTTCAATATTTCCAGATTTCTGATCATTTTATTCAAAATGCTTAAATAGGGTGTACATGTACAAGGGGCGGGAAAAATGTGGACAGACAAAATTTTATTGTTGCCTTACCTATGGCTGATTTAGTAATATCTTGAAGTAGTGGACTCGCATCGGTGTGCTCGTTCACTGTTGAACTATTTTTTTTTGTTTTACTTTTTTTTTCTTTTTTAACCCTTTCGTTACTACGAGCGACTATAATCGCTCTACATAAGATGCCCACACGAAGGTACTACGGGCGAATATAGTCGCTCTTCATAAAATTTCACGTATTTTTTATATGACAAGAGCATATGCAGTTATGGCACATGAAGTATCCCAACTCTGGACGTCTCTCTGAAGAAAAAAATCTCTCAATATCAGCAAACGTAATGCATCAGAATAATCAATCTCGGCCGCTGACGATAGATCTTATGCAGCATGCAGTTTTGTTGCTTACTTGTAAGGAAAACGCGCCCGTAGCGAAAGGGTTAAATAAACCCGAAACAATTGAATTTCGATAATAAACTTTTTACACTAATTTTTAATCTAATTAATTAGTTTCACTTGTTCTGTTCTGTTCTGTTCGTTCGTGTGTTCGTACGTCTGTTCGTTCATTATTACAGATATAGAACTTCTCAAGGTAACTTCATTTTTTTGTTCATTCTCAAATTTGTATCTTTTACTATATATTTTTTATTAGATTGTTTACCGAAACCGATCTATTTTCTTTGTCACGTCTATTCATATCAATTATTCACACTATTTTATTCTCCACCGCACTAATTTATCTATAAAAAATTTTCCGTATGTATATGTGTGTGTGTATGTGTGTGTGTGTGTATATATATAATATGTATGTGTATATATATGTTTTAATTAATATTTTTTAACCAAGTTACCTTGCAGAATCCATATAACATACGAAATAAATTGAAGTTGAGAAGATCTCTTCGTTCTCCTATACATGATGCCAATGATGATGATTATATGTAGAGAAAGCACGACAAAGAGAGATATCCATTTCATCCCGTATCGTAGAGAAGTGGAACTGAACTGATTTTCTTAAAATTTCTATAAGACTCTAATAGTAATATTTGAGGAAGTAGCGTATAGGGTGGTATTAAAAAATACAAGTTTATAGAGATTCCTGTAAAAAGCGATGAATTAATCTAATATACAAAATAAAATAGGGGGGGGGGAAAGAGAAAGAAATGAAACAATAAAAACATAAAAAAATAAAATAATTGATCGTAGAAGAAGAAGAGAAGTAGCGTAAGGGTGGTATTAAAAATACAAGTTTATAGAGATTTCCTGTTAAAAGCGATGAATTAATCTAAATACAAATAACTAGGGGGGGGGGAAAGAGAAAGAAATGAAACAATAATAAAAAATAAAATAAATTGATCGAGAAGAAGAAGAAGAAGAGCAGAAGAAAAAGGTTATCACAAGGAATAAATTTTGATATATCCCAATATTGATACCTCATCAGTATATATAAAGCATTATGAAAAATATTTTCTGGTTTTATTTTTCCTGGAGACATCCACCTGCAAACTCAATATTAAAGTTCATTATCAAGTCAGTCATAATTCTTAATAAAATGTAACTATGCCGATATTCAACGGTAGTGTTGTACAGCTGTTAAATGATATGCTTATTTATGTAAGTAGATTCTATACGTAAAATCAAATCGAAAAATAATATAACTTTAATTAGTTTACATAATGATATATCTCTTATGTTTTCATTTTATGTGCACGTTATTTTAATATTATGCAAAAAGTATTAAGACATAGAACACAGTCAAGATATATTATCTAAATTAGTTGCAATATGAAAATTCTATCCACACAAGATAAGCATATAATTGAAACATCTTAAATGTATGTAAAAGCTATTGTTATAAAGTAAGAATGAAAGTATAATATTGCATATATTTTTATTATATATAAACAATTTTTTAAACATAGAAAAAAACAAATGAATAATTAATTTTGTACGAAATCTATTTCATAAACATATATAGAAAGTGAACATAAACGAAATAAATTAAATAATAAAAAATTTCTAATTATATAAACTATATAACAAATTTAATGTTATTTTAAAGTCAAGAAAGTAAAGAAAAAGTATTATATGCACAGGAGAGAAAACATATATCGATAAAAAGATAATTAATTAAATACTATTCGTAAAAGAGAAGATTATATTGTCGGCAAATAAATGTTATATTTTAAATGAGGATAAAAAATTTCATAAGAAAATGACGAAAAGGAAACTAAAAATTTCGTATAGATTAAAAAACAAATAAAGAACCTTAGAACATCGGCAAATAGTTAGTTTCTGACTAGTTAATATTTTGTTTACCAATATTTCTATTATTTTGCATTTGAAAGTGTAGGTATTATAATAATAAATTATTAAATTTAGCATATGAGCTACAGATATATACTTACGTTTAGGTTTAGGTGGTATCAATTTAATGCCTCCCTTCTTCTCCTCGTTTGGTGGTGTAGTCGGAGAATCCAATGACAATTTTGCTCTTTTATCTGAAGGGCCAAGTACCTCTCTTAGCGGAGAAGGTCTCTTCAAAACGGGCAATTTAGGAAGAGGCATCATCTTTTTATCGGCAACAGGGCTTGATTTTTTAGCTGATCTGGGCGGTGGAGGTTTTACTTCTTCTTCAAGACCAGTAGACCTAAACTTAGAGTTAAACGTTTTGACAGTCTTCGGTCTTGCTGTTGAGTCTTGTGTATTTTTTCTGCTCTCGATGGAAATGGAAATATTTTTTTTTTCTGACATTATAACAGACTTTTTCCCTTCTATTTTATCCTTATTTTCTTTAGAACTATCTCGAGAATCAGTGATTAACTTCTTGCTTCCGTCCCCTGTTTTATTGTCTTCCGATTTTTTCTTAGGTATTTTTCCTAACTTGGAACTTAAAACTTGACCTTGTACTTTCTCTAATGTAGCTTTATCTTTCTCTGCTTGATCCTTTTTCTGTTTTTCTTTTTCCCTTTCTTTCTCTTTGTCAGTTTTATTTTTATTATTAGAATTATGCTTACTGGATGAATTGGAGTGATGCTTTTCCCTGGAAGACTTATCCTTAGAAGTGGAACTTTTTGATGTACTGCTTGACGATGACCGGTGACTACTAGAACGATGAGACGTAGAACTACTTCGATGCGAGCTAGAGCTTGCGTTGTGTTTAGATGAAGAACTTTTAGATGACGATGATGAACTATGATGATGATTACCACTTTTTTTATCTGAACCACTACTTAATTTTTTATCATCCTTTTTGTGAGAATCTCGATTCTCTTTGTCACTAGATTTATTGCTGTCACTTGAAACAATATCTTTATTATCTTTATTTTCTATTATTTTAACATTACTAATTACTGTTTCAATACTATCCTTAGAACTAATTGTAGATTGTTTCACTTCACTAGAAATATGATCGGATTGTTCTGATTGCACTTCTGTCGTATCGTCTTGTTCACTGTGCACTCCTCCCTCACTGCTCTCAAGATTATCTCTTTTTCCTTGATCTTCTTTTAAAGTAAACACTGTGTCTTTTATTTCCCCATTAACGTCTAAGCTTGCGTTATTTGATGTTAAAACACTGTTTATGTTGGCTGCATCAGTCTCTACTTTAGTAAGAACTTGTTTCCCATCCCTTATTGTTATTTTATATAAAGGAACAGACGATTGGGAAGACACTACAACAAAAGATTGTTTTTTTGTTGAAAATTGGCTAGATTGTTGTTGCAGTTGTGCTTGTTGTGGTTTAGTTACAACTTGTAATTGCATAGGATGCTTTTCTTGTATGTGTTGCTCGTCCACTTGCTGTTGAACTTGCGTCGTTGTAATAATGGACTGTGGACTTTGAGTAAATTGCAAGTCTTGTACATGTACAGTAACACTTTCCACATCGTCTGTGCTTTTTTGTATACTACTATTAATAGAATACTGTTGTTGTTGTTGTTGTGATTGTTGTTGAGCGGTTTGAATTATTATACTTTGCGCACCAGTACTACTACTACTACTACTCTGCATCGGCGTCATCATAATATGCGCTGGTACAGAGTTTGGTGCGACTTCGCCTTTTACTATTTTCAGCCATTGTTCAACAAGACGACTAGCTAATATTCTAACACCTTGATGACTTCCTTCTTTTGATAAACCTTTAATAAGCTTAGGGCAATTATTACTTTTTAATCTGTCTACATCCACTGGACATAATAACAAAAGTTCCAAAAGTTCTTGAATTAATGCCCAGTTTTTAGCAAGAATACCATCAGTCAACCACATGTGAATAAGATTCCATCCACCGGCAGCCATAAATCTACACAATAATATACTTATTTGATAATTCCTGCATGGATTTTTTTTAATTAAATATGAATAACATAAAAAATAAAACTTTAATAAGTCTATATATATATGTCAATGTAAGACTCATATCAGTAAGTACAGTTCATTTAATACAACTGTTCAATGGTTTTGGGTCTTATTTACTTTTGCATGTAATTATATTTTACACAAATACAATAAAGTAAGTGTGTGTCTCGACATGCTATATATATATATATGTATACTTATTGTAAATAAGCCAAGAATTGGATAAACAAACCAATCAATCAAAGAAATAAATATTTGGAAAATGTTATTTCTATATTAACGTAAAGTAGAACCTCGATTATTCGAATTAATCAGGGATGAAGGAGACATGACTGTTTAGTTAAGAGAATTTTCTCGAATAATAGAATAGATACATTTGTAACTTTGATTTTCGATATTACTCTCCCTTTTATAATTTTTTTTTAACTACTTTAATTTGTAAAAGTTAGATTCTTTCTGTGCTTCATATCATCTCAGTCCTTTTTCCAAGGCTTCGAATGCTTTAAAATGTTGTAGAACATCATCATTACAGTTTAATCAAAATGTACTTCATTTAAAGTATGTACAGTGTTACGATCAATTAAAGAATTTTCATAACTTTAGTATTACCAATCATTACATGCAATTACATTACATTTCATGCAATGCAGAAACAATTTCATTCAACATTACGTAACGATTATAAAACTAACTTGTATAAAAACAAAATGCTTGATTTATTTATAACTTAGAGATTAAAGTTCATCACGCATGATTTAATGTTATGATTCTAATTAAGAATTTAGATAACGATTATTATGAATAATGATAATCAAATAACAGGGAGTTCATATAATGGAATAACTGAATAAAGGAGAATTCAGATAATCGAGGTTTTAATGTATTATATATATTCTAATATACTTTAATAATTTAATAGATTAAAAATAATAAAATAAATTAAATATATCCTTTTTCTTTTTTACTTACTGACTAAGTAGGTCGGTGTTAGTGGTTTTTAAAATTTGAATATAAATGCATTTGGATACCAATTTCTTCGAAAATTTTGTCATTAAATTAGCTAATCGATTAACTTCTTCTTTACTTTTGATTCCTCCTGTTGAACCCAGTAAAACACTGAGACATTTGAGTAGCGATAATGGGTCTATACGTGGCTGTAAATGAAATAAACATTTCTATTATTAATATTATTTTCTTTTTTAGAGAAATGGAATAATAACTTAAATATGACTTATATAATCTTAATATGTAATAAAATCCAATAAACAAGATATCAAGTCATAAAAATCTGCACGCAATTTCAATTATTTTATCTTTATCACATATTTATCAAAAATGTAATTATTTAACAAAAAAAAAAAATGTTAGACTTACATCAGTAAGTATGGCCTATTAATCACGACCATTCAATGGTTCTAAGTCTATTACATTTATTCTTGCATGTTTTTTTTTCACATCATACACAAATTGTATGCATGTGTGTTGTCTTACATGCTATCGTAAAATATGAAAAAATATATTATATATATATATATACACATACGTTAATTAATAATTGTAAATTAATTTAAAAAAAAAAAAATCCATACAATAATAAAAATAAGAAAAATAATCAATAATAACGAATAATATATATATATATATATATATATATATATATATATATGTATTAATTATAAATTAAATAATAGAACAAAAATATATAATGATTTAATCGAAGTTAAAATAAGAAACAATTAACATACATAACCGCAGTAACATCAATGCTACGAAGGTTATTGATCTAATATTCATTTAACCCCTACTTCTTTTCCAATAATACCAATGTAAAAAAAAAAAAAATGTCCGATGTGCGCGCGCGTGCGCTCGCGTATGTGTATGTATATATATATGATAATAAGTAAAATTTTGTCTACCATTTTGAATAAGCACATACCATACGATAAATTTTATAAATATATATAAATCGACTCACCATTTTGTAGTTACCCTCAATGGATTAATGTATTGTAAAAAGTAGGCATAAAATCATGTTGTATATCTGCAACGAAAGAAAAAAAGACTATTGGAATTCACATAAGCGAAGGAGGAGATCGGACACGTTCGTTTTCACCGCCATTTTGTTGATAGTGATAGACGAACGGGAACGAGCAAATTACAAAGGATACTGATATAACTGAAATACGATTATTATCTTAATTAATAATGATCTATCGAATAACTCATCGACGTTTATTCGATCGCTACCTCAATATATGAAAAAAATCCATCGGCGTATTAGTAAAATCTTCCTGGCATCAGTCTTATACTGATCGACCATATGGATTACTTTCTACCACGAAATAAAGTATCGAAATAATATTGTATTGCCTAATAAATATATCTTTTATATAATATTATATAATAAATAATCATTCTTTAATAAAATAAACAATCTAAATATTTATATGTATATATATATATATGTATACATATATATGTACATATATGAAAAATCGTAAACTACGGACTTCAAGAAGACGCAAGTACGTGAAACGGATCTCAAACAAACGTTGCCTACTCGGTTTCCAACTGTGGAGACGCTTGTTGCGCAGCATTTTACGCATTCCCACCCTCGGTAAATATAATGCCAACCAATCAGAGCTTCGATATTAACACTACGTTGACCAATGATCGATGCGACCCCACCTTGTCGCTGCGTCACTATTTCTATTTATATCACGCCCAAACTGTTCGTCGATGGATAAATTTCCATTAAATTTTCGAATAAACACTTTCTAACACTTATGTAATTTCTTTCTTTCTGATTATAAATTAAATACGAATTTAATTACACTATTCATTTCCGAATATATGACATATTCTAGATATCTCTTGTGTTACGTCACTTATTAATATACAGCAGCACCTCATATATATAAATATTTCTTTCTAGAAATTCTTATTTATTTTGATTCTCTCTTTTTTTCCTTTTCTATTTAAAAACACAATGAAGATATAAATGTTTAAAATCTAACGAGATTTTGTTAACTTCCGTAATTGATCGTTTCCTTCTTTATTGTAGAGAGTATATATGCGTGTGAAAAAGGAAAAAATAGATGCTCCACCCCTTTTGTTATAGATTGCAAAATGAAACAAAAATATTATATATGTCAATATGTTAACATTTCTGGACAATAGGTAGAAGCCACTCACATTTTTTGATTTAAAATAATATCCTTATTATGGAAAACATATTTTCTGCGTGCATAAGAAACTCTTAATATTTCTTATACATGATTATGATGAGACGTGAGAACCTATGAAACTTAGGTCTCTCACTTTCTCTAATTTCGACTTCACATTGAATCAACGGTTAGCGAAGCTCCCGTGAATCCGAGTGTATCTTCTCGATGATCAGCCATCTGCAATGAAACATTACTTATAATATAATTTAATTACCTTTAAAACGCGTTTCTTTTTTTTTTCTTGCGATATCCTGTTGAAAAATTACGAGAATTACTTAGAAACTTTAACAGAACTACTCTCACCTATGGAGCGTAGCAACCTCTATGATACTGAAAGCGGAAGTTTCGACATTGCAATAAGTGAATCAAATGAGACACTATTTTTTTATTTTTATTCTATTCAATCAATTGTCCTAAAAACGATTTTAAAAATAAACTAATAATAATTTCTCTTTCACGATTAATTTTAATTATTTATATCATTACAATTAATAAATATCTCTTTCAAGTTTTATTTTAACCAGTTTACTTCGCTAACAATTGATCTGTGCAATACAATGCTAATCAGTGTTGCAATGTTCTATTGAAAATATCCTATTGAAATAATATAATATTAATAAAATATAATATATTTTATTTTTGTTAAGAAATTTGTTAAATTATTATTAAGAATTTTATTAAATATATTATATTTATTACGAAAATATTATATTCCTCGCTTGACTCATGTGTATATATATAGAACATAGATTCGCGCAATGGTTCGCAAATTAAATATCATGATATTTTCATTTTTATCTTTTGTTAATCTATTTATAAAATAAAGTTATCAATGCTTGATTAAACAAATATAAAAGCCATAAATAACATCTGCTAATTTTCTATATATGATATAATATCAATTATAAAAAAAATTACATTATTTGAACCACAGAAAGGTTGTGAATCACTTTTTGAAAAGATCCAAAAAGAAAAGATTCATTTGTTAAAAACAAAATGTAAAATATCGATTAAAAATTGAAAAGATTATATGGAATTTAATAAATATCATTCGATAAAATGTTTAAATCATAATAATAATCTATAATTAATTTATTCGAAAAAAAAGGAATATAAAGTTACTAATTAATTTGTAAAAAAGAAAAAACTTGTTATTTTAAAGCTTATATTCATGAACGTAGAATAAATGTCACTAGAATTTTAGTAAATATTTCTAGCGACAAGAGTACGCGGTACTATAAATATTTAATTTCGTTATTGTGGTATCATTGAAAACCGTTTGAAAGAGGAGATAATACGTTGTAGAAAGCGGCACGTCGCGTATTAAGTTTAGTGTTTTTGAACTATACATCTTATTATAAAAGTGCTAGTTGAAGTAATCTATCGCAATTTTGTGAAATAAAACGTATTTTAGTGACCAGAAACATGTTTCGGTCGAAAAAAGACGTTGACCGACACGTTCAAGATATTTTTCGTAAACTAAAAAACGACAATGAGGTATGGCTTGTTTTTTCTTGACGCAAAGAGAGTAATTGAGAGACCATGTATATGAAATAAATGATCGCTTTGTCACGTTTTGGGCGCGCGGTTTTAACGTTTTTAATTGATTTACATTTGTAGTTAAAGATTATCATTAATTTTTAACCATATTAATTCGTTCTTTTTTAACATACAATATATTTAACCAGGATCATTTCTCTTTTGTTAATGTACTTAATTACAGCGTATTGATTTTTTAACCACGATGTAGTATCATGTGTATAAATCTTCATAACCTATAAAACTATAAAAAGTGTCCTTCACCACTGTTACGTACGAATAACATATTCAAATATATCAAATCTTTCTTTCTTTCTTTTTTATTAATTTATTTATTCATTTGTTTAATTTCCCCTACGAATTATTCCCAAATAAAAGTTGTTTCTTCCCTAGAAATTGATCATTTCAAGGTCATCTTTTTAATAAGATTCTCATAAATGGGGATTTATTTTCATTAATGAAACTATCTGCACTATTTTGTAGATATTTTTCTGAATAATATAGAGGATTTTAATATTCTGTGTATAATAGTGTAATTACTTTTTTTTTCTAAATATTATTTCAATTGTTTATTCTCTCCAATTAACAATAATTGTAATGCAAGATTTATTTTATATTTGGTATTTTAAATGACATCTTTGAAATATATTAATGATTAATAATAATTATGATACTATTTGATCTATGTAACATATTTTATATTATTTACAGAAACCATACCGTTGTTATAGTATAGCTAAATTATATTATCAAGTGGGAGATTATGAATCTGCTAAGAGATATGTATCTTCTTACTTGGAAATACGAGAAGAATCAGCAAGCGCACATATGTTGTTAGGTCAAATTCTTGAAGCATTAGGAGAAAAAGAAGCAGCAATTAATCAATATAAAATATCTCTTGGATTAGATGGAAGTCAAAATAATTTAGTCTTAAAAGGTATATAATTAGTTGTTAAAAAGTAATTATAGGTCGATCTAATGTAATAATATATTACATAACATACAATGCTAAAGAAATAAATATAATAATTAATTAATGTATTATTATATATATTAGTTTGTGAATTATTGGCGGATATGGATACTGATTCGGATGTTAATCGTATCAGATATTGGGTAAAAAGAGCTGAAAAACCATATCCACATCATCCTGTAATATTCAAATTAAAAGAAAAAATGTTAACAGCAGAAAGACCTAATGATAATAGTGAGGATCTCGAAGCTTTAATTGCATGTAAGTCTTTAATTATTATCTATTTCAAAAAATAATTTAAAAACACAATGTAATTTCTTTAAGATAAAAAAAAAAAGAACTGTAGGGTGTAATATTTTCATATTATTTCATATTATAATTAATTTCTTCTAGCCGAATTATCCATCAAGCCAACAGACGTGGAACTGCGTGTTAAATTAATTAAATATTATATAGCAAAGCAGAGATTAGAAGATGCTTATAATCATGCTGCTAATGTGGAAGCAACATATTGTCATAGAAACAGCATTATATGGTATCAATCGCTTGTCGAGTTATTGGGAAAATTCAAAAAGAACAAACTAGATGACTGGTCATTTTGGGTCTTTTATATATCCACATTAGAAAGATATGCAGCACTTTCTTTGAAGGAGAACAGCAATGAAATAACTAAAACAATACCGGAAGCAATGCAAGCAGTATTTAAGTATGTTCCTATAAAAATGAATTACATTTCATTTAAAATAATATTAGAACAATATTAATTTATGATAAAAATTATTACTAAAGCAATGTATAATATTATAATAATCTTTTTATTCGTAAAATTTTATAAACTTGTTTTCAAATGTTTATATATGTATTTTGTTTTTCAGTTTTGATCAAGCTTTGAATGAGTTTAAATCAAGAAATATGTCTAGTTATTCAATGTACACGGAAGAAATGCTAACGCATATGTGGGGTCAATTACATTTTCATTTAGCCTGTTTGTTATTACGTAAAACTAAAAGAGAACAAGGTAGTTGGGATGAAACAAGTCGACTTTGTTCAGTTCTATTTTTATTTGCATTACATGTACATCCTATGGATATGACAGCTTCATGGACTGTCCATGGAAAAGAACAATTTAAAAATTTAATTCCAGTATGGAGTAGAGAAGGATCATACAGATGCAGTCAGGCTGGTATGTGTGTGTTTACACATGAATTATTTATTAATGATTTAGGAGTATGTGAGTTATTTGTTAAACATTTTATCTTATTCATAGGTAATGTTCTCCAAGATTGTGCAAGAAATAATGTCAAGAAGCTGATGAATAAAATTGATACATTTTTCTACACAGAAGCATGGAGAGAACGAATTTATCAGGTATTATGAATATTTCATTTAGTATATAATAATTTATGTCATTAATTTGTTTCTTGTTCACATATTTTTAATATGTATATATATATCTATATATGTATGAATAAATATAAATTTTCAGAGAATTTTTGTATCCAAACTATATCAAAATCTTATAAGAACTTCACATTTTTGCAATCATACAGTTTGTAATCCACCCCTTCATTTATGCTTACCAAATGAATTGAAACGTTATGATGAAGGTACATTTGATTATTTATTTCTTGGAACTAAATATATTGTTTAATTTCAAATTATATCAATTAAGTTTTATTTCAGATTCCGAAGAAGTATGGCCAGATTCGTTACATCATCATGTTTGGCTTGGTATTAGAAATCGACTTCAAAATATTTCGAAGAATGATCAGACATATCCTCAACAGTATTCTCATGTATTCTCAGACTTGCAATTTTCTGTTAATAATTTAAATCAACCTACTCCTGATACATTATGTAAATTAGACATTGATGCATTTTTAAATGCTGCAGGTTAGTCACTGAAATAAACATACTAACATTATTCTGTATTATACTTATAGTTTCTATTCTTAATAATAATATAATTAGAAAAAGAAATATTTCTATAAAATATTTCTATAAAATATTTCCAGTTTTATGTGCTGCTGTAATGGTTGAAGATCAGCAACAAAGAGGTTTTATAACTCGAGAAAGACTTCCGACTCTACCAGCAGATTTAACTAGTTCTCTTTGTACATCTGCTCAAGAGAAATGGTGTTAATAATTTTCTCTCTTTGTATTTATTAACAAATATTTTTGATCTTTTTAAATAAAAGATTTCTTTTTCGTAGGTGGTCATATGCATATAAAATGTATTCCAGAAAAGAGACATTAGAAGGAGATTTAGGAGAAATTAGACAAGCATTACGACAAGGTTTAGAAACAATTCGCTGTATCGGCAATCATGGTCTGCATCCAGTAATTCTAGTACATTTAGCACGATTATTTCATCATAGGGTAAATACTTATTAAATCTCATATTAAATTTCTATTAAAAATATTTGAAAGTGTAAATTTTATAATATAATATATACAAATATGTATGCTATGTTAATTTAGGTTAAAATATTAAAAGAAAAAGATCAAGAACATCCTGATATTGCTGCCTTAGAGATTCGAAGTGAACTTTATTGGTCAGCTGTTATACCTCTTCTTGAAAGATTGCAAAATAATCAAACTATACGTGTAACAAATATGAAATTATTTAATTATGAAGGGTAAGTGTCGTTTATCTAATTAAAAAACATTGTTTATTTATTTTAAACATAAAATATGACGACATTTTATTTATATAACTATGTTTAACTGTGTTTATATTAATAGAAAGAACATGAGTAATGCAGAATTAACTAATGCTTTGGAAGAAGGTAGATTACTTTTGGCCCAACGCTTTGTCCGTAATAAACAATATGAAGAGGCTATTGATGCATTGCAAATATTGAAATGCCCAGAAGCTACATTTCAGCAAGGACAAGTAAGATTTTTGTCTTTACTTTATCTCTTTTATTTTTTAAACTTTTCTTATTAATTTATTTAAAACAAAAATGTAATTTTAATTTTTTAAAATAGATTTATAAAATGCTTGCTGATGAGATAGTTGGTTCTAAGCCTAGAGAAAGCTTAACATCAGAGATGAGATCACAGCATATTATAATGCTTTCCAAAGCTAGAAATTGTTATTATCTTACTTTAGATCGATTACGTAGTCCAGGAATGAATTTGAAACAACCATTAGATTCTGAGCTGTGCTTACATATTTCAGCTATAGAAAATGAATTAAAAAGGATTGATCCAGATATATCACGAGGAGATTGTAAGTTTGAAAAAAAAAATAAGAGATTTTATATTTATATTATTTATATTTAAATAAAATATTTTATTTCAATTATATTGCAGTAAGTAGAAATGAGTGTGATGTTTTGTCGAATGAAAGTTATTCACCTGAACATAGTGGCATTGATCAACCTATAACGACTGTACCTATATCCACATTAACTGGATTAGGCACTCCTGTGAATATATTAAGTACACCACAAAAGAATACCCATCGTACACCAAAACAATCTAGTACACCTTGTAGAGCACAAAATCAAGATATTATAGACTTATCAAGAAATCGCACAGTAATTTCATAAGTTATATATATATATATATATGTATATTTAATTATTTATGGAGAAAATGAAGTAATTTTTAAAATAATTTCTATTTTTAGGAAGCACGTCCAAGTCCTGAACGGCTTGATGCTCAGATACGTCAAATGATACATGCTAAAGATACTGTTATGCAAACAATCATAGAACAAAATAAAACTATAATAGAAAAGATAGATGAATTAACAAAAGAAATGGCAGAGTTAAGAAAAGACTTTCAAAAACAACAACAGCAACAACAACAGCAACAACAACAACAACAACAGCAACAGCAACAACAACCACGTATTCAACCAACTAACTTTAACTCTAATATCGAAGATGATTTATATGTTCTTGGTGAAGAAGATTACGGTGATATAAATTATACCACCAATCAGTCAGCTCAAGCATCTACTATTTCCGGAAACATTTTTCCACCATCTCATAGACATCCTTATTCACCATTAGTATACCCACCAGCAACAGCTTTCCAAGGTTATTATCAAGGAACGATACCATTTACTGATCCAAATGCGCAAGCAATTCCACCATTATATCCTCCAAGTGTTTATCCGATGCCTGTATTGTATCCTAATCGACCTAAAGTACCAGACATGTTGCAACAAGGTCTTTTTGCTGCATCAAGACTGGCAACTCAATTGAATGATCTTATAACACCTCAAAATAATGTACCGTTGCAAATACCAATGCAGAAAGTAGAAGTGACAAAACCTCAATCTATAGTAAAAGATACTTCTAATAAGAAACTTCCACCCGTTAATGTTGTAATAACTACTTCAGATACACTACCAACTACGGTACCATTAGTGCAACCTACTCTAAGTGTTACTATTCCCGCTCAATATAGAATGGGAAATACTTCAACTGTTACAACTACTATAGAAACGCAAAATGTTCCACATTGTTATCAAATTTCTATGCCATCTCAAGCAACTATTCCAACAACTGTTAATTTACCACCCCTATCTACAACACTTACATCAACGCCAGCAAATATTTCTTTATCAGAGACATCAAAAAGTAATAATATTGAAGTACGTTCGAGTGGTTCACCGAATAGTTCTGCTGAATTAATGCACGAATCAGAACACGATCCAATACCAGATTTTGTTCCTGTCATACCATTACCTGCTGAAGTTACAGTTAAAACGGGCGAAGAAGACGAAACTACGTTATATTGTGCGCGTGCGAAACTTTTCCGTTTTGTCGATAAAGAATGGAAAGAACGTGGCATTGGAAATGTTAAATTATTACGAAATGCAGAAGGTAAAGTTCGTTTGTTGATGCGCAGAGAACAAGTTTTAAAAATCTGTGCTAATCATATGTTAAGACCCGATATGGAGTTAACTAGTATGCCAAATACTAATAGAGCTTGGATTTGGGTTGCAAATGATTTTGCAGACGAAGAAGTTAAAGTTGAAAGACTTTGTATCAGATTCAAAACTACTGAAGAAGCTCTCTCGTTCAAACAACATTTCGATGATGCTAGAGCTAGCTTATCATCTATAAATGAAAAAGTAATTAATGAAAATGATAATAAATCTACAACGACGACTGTTAAAGTTTCGGAAGAGGAAAATAAATTATCATCTTCAACAGTCACGAATAATGTGCCATTAGATAAAGAAAAACCTGCTACAACAACAGCAGCAATTGTTGGTGGATTTTCCTTCACTTCAAAGCCGATTATTCAAACGGTTTCTACTGAAATAGAAAACGCATCCCAAAAACAAAATGAAACACCAAAAGTAAGCCCATTTGTAGGTTTTTCATTCAGTAAACCTGATTTTACTAAAACACCAGAGATTGCAGTCAGCTCTGTAGCATCAAAAAATGTGTCTACACCTGTGACAACGCAAGCAACTATTTTTTCTTTCTTAAAAGCAAACCCAATCTCTTCTCCTTATTCTGAACCAACAACAACTTCTGTTTCTATTGGTGTACGCGATGTAACTACAGTCACTGCGTCTCAAACAGCAGCAATTGTTTCTACAACTTCGGCATCTCGTGTCTCATTGAGAAGACCGCATGCACCTGCACTTGCACCTGCGATATTAAACATCACAAGTACGGCAAGCGGTATCACTCAAAAATCTGTATTACCTGGCCAAGAAGAAGGTGAAACAAACGTTTTATTTGAACAAAAAGCAAATCTTCAACGACAATACAAAGATAATAAAAATTGGGAGAATAAAGGTGTTGGACAGATGAAAATTATATTGAATATAAAAACAGGAAATTTGAATTTATTAATGCATAGAGAAGAGGATTCCCAAGTTATATATAATCAACAGATATTACCAGAAATGAAATTTAATATTGAACCTATTAACAAAAATTTAATTTGTTGGATAGTTTTTGATGCTACAGGAGAAAATAAATTGGAATCATATTCTTTAATGTTTAAAAGTCCAGAACATGCATCAAAATTCTATGATATTATTACAAACGATCAGCAGAAAAAGAAAACATCTGAAACCTCAAATGGAAGTAACACTGTAAATGCAGAAAATAAACAAGTACCTTTAGCAGAATTATTTAAACCTTCTCCAGGATCTTGGGAATGTAATGCATGTTATACTAGAAATGATGGTAAACAATCAAAATGTTTAGCATGCGGAGAATCATCTCCACTTGCAAGTTCTAATGCACCTACTGAAACAGTCGAGTCTACAGCATATACTCAACAAGTACCACTTTCTCAGTTATTCAAAAAACCTTCTGGTTCATGGGAATGTAAAGCATGTTATATTACAAATTTGGAATCACATAATTATTGTGTTGCTTGTGATAGTCCTAAAGATCCATCAATGCCACCTAAACCAAAAACAAGTGGTTTCAATGTAGGTTCAATATCTTCTGAATCTATATCTACATTTACTTTTGGTATTCCTCAAGAATCTGTTAAAGATACAAGTGAAGGATTTACATTCCGATTGAACAAATTATTAGAAACGGATAAAGACGAGTCTATAAATAAAGTACAATCTAATGCAGGAATAAAATCTAGTACAGATATAAAAAGCATATTTGGAGGAACGTCACAACCACCAAGTACTCAACCGTCTCAAGGTACAACACAATTTGTATTTGGTTCTCCTGGGAAGTCTTTTGGATTTAATTTTACAGCAAAATCACCCGCAAAATCACCTGGCGGAGGAGAAACAAGCGACGAAGAAGTCGTTGAAAGCGATGACATACATTTTTCACCGATAATTCCAATGCCAGACGAGATAGAAGTTAAAACTGGGGAAGAAGACGAGGAAATACTTTATAGTCATAGAGCTAAATTATTCAGATATGATTCTGCAGCTAAAGAATGGAAAGAACGTGGATTGGGTGATATTAAATTATTAAGACATCATCAAACTAAAAAATTGAGATTAATAATGAGACGAGATCAAGTATTGAAGTTATGTTTAAATCATTGTCTTTTGCCTGAAGTAGAATTTAAACCAAAAGATGAAAAAACTTGGCTGTGGAATGCTGCGGATTACAGCGAAGGAGAAATTGAGTATATGCAATTTGCATGTCGTTTTAAAACTTCTGAAATTGCAGCTGATTTTAAAAGAGCTATTGACAATGCCAGAGAATCAGATAATTTATCGCCAAACAATGAAATTATTCAAGACGAGCTAGTACAACAACAAAGAGCAAAACCTTCTCAAGATATTCAAGTTGTATATGAATTTAAAGTTACACCCGAAGAAAAAGCTGCTGCTTTAAAATTACAACTGCCAGAGAATTTTTATGCTTACAAGCAAATGGAGGATTGTCCAGGATGTATAGGATGCAAAGATTTAACACCCCCGATTGAAGATTCGCAATCTCAAGGAGAATTAAAGACTAAAGGAACTTTAAGTTCAACGATCTCAACTCCAAAGACGTATAGTATTCCTATGAATCTAAATTCGCACATTAGTGAAATTAAGACTTCAGATAATGGAAATGAAAAAGATCAAACAAATGCGTCTCCTAGAATTTCATTTATGACAAAATCAGATAATACTGATGCAATAAATAATACAGCGACGATTAAACAAAATACAACTACTACTTCTAATATATTCGGTGCTGCTTCATTATCTTTTGGAGAGAACAAATCCACTGTTTTCAATGATAAGAAATCAACTGGCTTTATATTTGGAGCACCATCTTCTCAACCGACAATAAATGATAAATTGATAACGAGTGAATCAATTGGTCAGTCTAATAAACCTACAGAGGACCCAAATAATACGTTATCAAAATGGTTTGGTAATAGTAATGTCAAAATTTGTGAGCCAGTTGGTGCGAATCAACAATCTAGCAGTTTTCCTAGTTCTCATGGAAAAATACTTAACACGCCACAATTTACTCTTCCTGTTAATACAACTATAATGCCTACATTTGAAAATACTAAAAATCAAGTTTTTGAAAGTATATCAAAACCAGTGGATACAGGATTAACAAAATCATTTTTAAACACGACAGGAAGCAGTTCATCATTAACATTTACAAATACATTTAGTAATTTAGCAGCAACAACTGGCACTACTACTTCAGCAACAATATTCAGCACGACACCCAGTGTAATAGCAAATCCACCTACTTTGAAAACATCAGTATTTGGTAATACAACGCCATTTTCAAGTAGTATAAGCTTCGGTTCAACTGATACTACATCAGCAGAAGACACATCCAAGAAAGAAGATGATGGACCTGCTTTCTTTAGGCACAGTAATTTAACATTTTCTGCATTAGCTCAGAAAGCTCAACCAACGGAAGCTTTTAAACAAGGTATGAATTATTGTAGTTAATTATTTGCAAAAAAAAAAATATTACATTGCATTATATCATTTTCTCTTCCACAGATCCAACATTTTCTTTTGCTGGAACTGGTTCGTCCGTATTTGGTTCTAGAATAACATCAACAAAAACAGAATCAAAACAAAATCAACTAGATGCAAATAAAAAAGATGATAACGATGAAGATGAGGGTAATGAGAATGAAAACGATCAGGAACATGATCCACATTTTGAACCTATCATTCCATTGCCGGATGCTATTGAAGTACGAACTGGCGAAGAAGATGAAATAAAAAGTAATTATTTCGATTTAAGCTTGTTTATCTTTTTGATCTTATTTATATCTACATAATATAATATTAATAAATTGATTGTAAATATGTTTGCAGAGTTTTGTAATAGAGCCAAATTATATAGATACGATAATGCAACAAAAGAATGGAAAGAAAGAGGAGTCGGAGAAATGAAAATTTTGTATCATGCAGAATATGGAACATATCGATTATTGTTACGTAGAGAACAAGTTTATAAAGTTGTATGTAATTTTCTAATCACCCAGGATACAGAATTCTGTCCTCTTTCTACATCGAATCGAGCATGGATATGGGCAGGTATGAATCATGCAGAAGAACCTCCAACTGTCGAAGAACTTGCAGTTAAATTTAAGACACCAGAATTGGCTGTACAATTTAAGGAAATCATTGACAGTATACAAGAAACACTACGTGAAAAACAAAATGAACAAGGTAGCTAATCTTATTTTTTTTCTTAATAGTTATTGCCGATGTTCGTAATGAAAACTTTACTGCATGAAATTGAAATATTCGTTTATTTTCTGTTTTCTTTTTGTATTATGTAGTATTCTTTAAAATTACATTTATATATGTATGACAATATTCAATTTTATAATTAGTAATACACCTTTTTTATAAAATGTTAATTGTATAAAATTGCTGTAAATGTAAGTGTATATAAAAAATGTAAAAATACATATAATGCTTTATTTAAATTGATGATTAACGTATTGGAAATATTATATTTGAAACAGTTTATTGTTTTTTTATAAACAGTTTGCACAATTTTTTCGATTGCCTTTTGTATAAAATATTTTTTAAGATTTTCATATCATTTTGAAATTATTTAACATCTTACAAAACCAATTCGTAATGAAAATTTATTTTTTAATAGGCAATAGACAATTTTTTTCATATAGATAGATTTATTAACATAACGTAATTATTTCATTTTTAGTTTGAATGTTGTAGAATAAAATATTAAAAAATTATTATAATTGAGCTATGAAAATGCATTTTTACATTTAATATATAACTTTCATATTAAAATTTGCATAAAATATAATTTTGTTGGCGGTATTAAATGATACTTTTTTGCGGACAGATTATTGTACAATTTATCGAAATATTATTTTAATTTAAGAAATTCCTTTGATCAATACATTATATTTAATATTTGTATTAATTTTGAACCGATTACAATTTTTCATACATAATTTCTCTTTCCAGTAAATAAATAAATATGTTTTATATATTAAATTGGCGATTGTATAAGAATAAAAAAATGTAATATGTTTTTTGGTTAATATTAAACCAATATTATTTGTATAGGTAAAAAATAAATAGATATTATGTGTGAGTGAATATATATTATAATTCAGTACAATATTTAATGAAAGATTATTTGTAATTATATAACAATTATGGTCACAACGCCAGTTATTTATCACATTTATATTTTAAATATTTTCATTTATAACATATAAACAATCAGAAGGACACGAATTTTATTTTTTGTTTGTTTTTTTATTCATTTATTTATTATCTTTTGTAATTTTTCAAATATTATGTTTTATATTTCATCATTGTTTTAAAATAAGGTTTTTTATTTGTAATACACTGTATTGATATAATAATAATAATGATAACAACAACAATTAAATGAAAATGTTAATTTATGGAAATCTTGGATAATAGATCAGTGGTTTACGATCACATGATTTCTAAAAAATATACATTAAATAATAAAAAATTATCAATAGAATTAACGCTACCAATACCGCTGAATATAATGACACACGATTTATTTATTTTATTATATTATGTAAGTTTAAAAATGTTATTTACTGAATTTGTGATCAGTTTACATCAATTTGAGTTTTATAATTAAATATAATAATATATTATGTCTTTGTTTTTATATGCATCTATATTTGTTATATAGATATCAAGTATAACAGTGAAATTGTGCAAGAAGATAAAGAGGAATGTGTCGAAGAGTTTGATGATAAAATCGATGATCAAGAGGATGTTGACGATGACGATGAAGGCTCATTATTATTTGAAAAAAGAGTAACATTACATACATTACATAGTGCAGGAGGATTATTTGAAACTTGGCAAAAAATAGCTTTAGGAACATTAGCAGTATATTATGACTCAAATATTTTTGGTGAAAAAATAATGTTAAAGGCTGATGAAACTGGAGAATGTTTGAGTAATACGATAATTACTATGACCACCGAGATGAAGGTAATATATATTTGATTTTTATTTACAAAAAAATATAGTAGAAATAGAAATTTTGTTGAAATAGTTGTAAATCATTTTGTGTTGTAATTATATATTATTTAAAATATATTCTTTTTTAAAATCGTTTCAAGCTCCGTGAAAAATCATGCATTTGGACTGCCATTGATCATGCTTTGGAACCTCCTGTGAGTCGCACTTTGAAAGCAGACTTTTCGTCAGTTCAAGCAGCTGAACAAATGCATAAAATTTACATATATGTAAGTATAGAAGAATATTTCATAACAAGAAATTTTATAATGCAGATTTTAAGTTATTAATTCAAAAGATATAAGTAATATATCATATTTTGTAATGAAATTATTTTCAGGGGTTGGAATGTGCTAAACAAGCAGGTATTAGTGAGCAAATAGAAGAAAATTGATAAAATTTGTTGTAATAGTTAATTAAAACGATCTCTCTTGTAAACATAGAATGTATTGTTATTGAAATCACATTAGAGGAAACTTTTTACCTTACTTTGTATGTTTTCCAAAAATAGTCTATATAAAAACAAATAGCATTGATGTAGATATTAATTGATTATCGTTATTACATAATTTTATTCTGTATTTGATATATATCTCTAAAAAACATAAATTAACTAGAGTACATTGAATTTTACTCGATAAATAAAAAACAAAGTGTGTGCCAATAATCGGTTGTCCTGATGATTGCCTTATAACAAAATAGATTACAAAATTTCTTGCTTTTTATTAATAGTTATTAAAAATAATGATTTCTTTCATTATTTTCCATTAATAAATATTTAAAAGTCATTTATACTAAAGAAATATAAATAGTAAGAATATATACGAAATATAACTATTATTTTGTTAATTGTAAATATAATACAATGTTTATTGTAATACAACTTCTTGAGAATGATTAGTAGTATAAATAGAAATATTTTCCAAATTAGAAAATGATTGTTAATAAGTTAACTTGCATTTTTTAACCTTATGGTATAATTCTTTATAGAATAACAATAAGTTTCTATATAATATAGAAATTTAAATAGAAAGAATTTAAACTTAAATTATTTCCAATCGTTAGAAATAATTTATTTCATCGTATACTTATAAAAGATTATATGAAATTAAGAAATGATTCTTTATATCTATCCTATTAGTCCAAAGTTCATTCTATTAACTATGCTCGTATAAATATTTACATGTGCATTTATCTTATCGATGCATGAATTATAATTTGACTGTTTATAGTGACAGAAGATATAATAAGAGTTTTAATCGTATAATAACATCTCGTAGAAATGTAAGAAATACTTGAACTACTGTGTGGTTACAATCTTCCGTTCCGTGTGTGTCGTATAATCTTACATTTCTTTTTTAAAACGTAATAAAGTTATAGGCATACATATTATACGTATAATCTTTAGACTTAGATGTTTATATAGATTTTGTTATTTACAATCAGTACAATATGTTTTATCTAAATATAGAAGATTATTTCTTTTTTTATATCCTGTATATATGATCTATGTATAGAATTATAAGCATAATTATAGATGGATTTAGTATACACTAAGTACTTAGAATTGTTTCCTAATATTGTTCCAAATATATGCTTACAATGATAGATATTTAAATATATTTGTATCGTTTCTATTAATTTTTTTATATTTATTCATGATTTAATATTACAGCGATGAGTACAAGAATTCTTTTAGTATATTTTACATTTGTATTATTAAATTGTGATTACGTTGAAAATAAAAACATAAAACAAAATAAAAAAAAATTATTTCACTGAATCATAATACACATCAAAAATCTAAAGATGTTTATTACTTGTTACTTTGGACTTTGAACATTTGTAAATGTATTATCAATCAGTAATATTAGTGTTATCATTACTATATAAAAGAAAAAGCTGTTACATTATTTTCAAATAAGATTTTTTTCAATTAAAATAAAATTTCTTCTATGGTATTTAACAAATAATAGAAATAAAATTTGAAAGAAAAATGCAAAATTATTTCTGTACTATTTGTTAATTATATTTTTGTCTTATATGTATCATGCAAAGAAAGATACCAGAAATATTATAAAAAATGTAAAATAAGAAATAAAATATAATTCATATATTAAATTGTTATTATTAAAATTACTTTCTAAATCTTTTTCAAAGAAAATATTAATATAAATTCCATTCAATTGAATTCATAAAAAATGAAGAAAACAATTACATCGCATGACTGTTGATTGAATGACAGTAAACAAGACAATAAGAATGTAATATAATTTAATAAAATGTTAATTAATAAATTTATTAATATTGTTAATTCTATTTCATAGAAATAAAATTTGTTTTAAGATCAGGGTACCGAATTCGATCGTGCCGTCATTAATATTTTCTCTACAATCATCCCCACTTCAAATCACGATGATACAGCATTCCAAATAAATACTAGTGAATGATATGAGAGAAACCAGTGTGCTATTATTTTTCATTCATTAAATAGTCTCGTTAATTCATTCTAATTTTTAATTATTAAATGTTACATTTTTTATTAATATTACAAAATGTCGATCGCTACGAAAGGTAAGCGAGATTAATTATTATTTGAAAAGATCTAAATCCAATAAATCAAAACAAAAGAGAAACATATGTACCATTGATATTCCTCTTTATTCTTTTCTTTTTCTTCATTTAATTTTTATGCTTCTTACAATAGAACATCATTTTTAATGTAACTGATAATTTGATTTAGATTTTTTTATTTAAGTTTCGTAATTTATATTGATTTTGATATATGCCATATAAACTATAGTTAATTATATTATTTATAGCACATTTGTATCATGTTTAATTAGCCTACAATGGTTTAAAACAAACAGTTTTTTGAATGATCATAAATATGTTTATTTATGCTATCCGTTTTTATAATTTGTAGTATATGTTATGAAAATTTATATCTAGGAAGTGAATTCATGTATTAAATTGTTATTATTAAAATTACTTTCTAAATCCTTTTCAGAGAAAATATTAATATAAATTCCATTCAATTGAATTCGTAAAAAATGAAGAAAACAATTTCATCGCATGACTGTTGATTGAATGATATTAAACAAGACAATAAGAATGTAATATAATTTGAAAAATAAATTTATTATTTATAAACAGCTGGATAATTGGACCATTGTGATAAATGAGATAGAAGTAAATTTAATTATTTAATATTAAAAATATAACGTTATCACGTATAGTCACAGTGTTAAATTCTAAAAAACAGTTAAAATCAACTGCTATAAGACTCACGTGACCTTCTTACATGACATTGTAATTCTTATCATATCGAACCTGATGGTAGTAAAATTTCGCAAATGCAACTAGAGTCCATTATCGAACATGACAATGTATTTTTTGGAGAATAAAATATATATAAATATAATATTAATTGTTTTTTTTTATAATATACGAATAATGATATTCATTCAATGCCATTAGCTGAACTATTTATTTTTTACTTTTCTTTTGTTTTCAGGTATCTTTATTGTTGCTGCAAAGCGTACCCCATTTGGAACAATGGGTGGAGTTTTTACGAATAAAAGTGCTACTGAATTAGCTGTTGTTGCAACTAATGCTGCTATGCAATCAGCAGGAATAAAGCCAGAAAAAATTGATAGCGTTATTTTTGGACAAGTATTAACGGTACATATTTATTATTACGTATATTCGTTAATAAAAAATATTTATTATAGTATACTATCCCTTTCTCTCTCTTGTTTATTATACAATTAATTATTAAATGTAAATTATAGTTATCGTCCGCAGATGGTGCCTTTTTACCACGTCACGTTTTATTACAAAGTGGCATACCATTGGAAAGACCTGCATTAGGAATAAACAGATTATGTGGTACTGGATTTCAAACTATTGTGAATGCAGCACAGGTTGATTTTTTACAATAAACTATTATTATTTTTATTATTATTTCTTGATGAATCATATTGTTGTCATATATAAAAATACTTAAATATATAGTAATTTTTGCTAATACTTTTCAGAATATTATATCAGGAGAATCAAGAATCGTTGTAGCTGGAGGTACTGAGAATATGAGCCAAGTACCATTTGTTGTAAGAGGTATTCGATATGGAACAGTATTAGGCCAAAAACACGAGTTTGAGGATGCTCTTTGGGCTGGATTATATGATAGCCATTGTAAATTACCTATGGGTTTAACCGCTGAAAAGCTTGGGGCAAAGTATAATTTAAACCGAGAAGAAGTCGATGAATTCGCTTTGAGGAGTCAACAATTATGGAAAGCTGGTAAGATTTCTATAATAATATTTTATATAAATAAATAATTATTGATGTTACTCAAACAAAATATTATTCTAGCAAACGATGCTGGTTATTTCAAAGAAGAACTTGCCCCAGTTACAGTAAAAGTAAAGAAACAAGATGTAACGGTTTCTGTAGATGAACATCCAAGACCTAAAACGACAAAAGAATCTTTGGCAAAATTAAATCCAGTGTTTCAGAAGAATGGCCTTGTCACCGCTGGTTCTGCATCTGTAAAAGAAACTTAAATAGTTTAATTAATGTTTTATAAACGACATCATTAAAATAATTCTTTTCATAATCTTCAGGGTGTCTGTGATGGCGCAGGAGCATTAATTCTTGCTAGCGAAGAAGCTGTCAAAGAAGAAAAATTAGTACCATTAGCACGTTTGGTAGGATACAGTGTCGTTGGTGTTGAACCTTCTATTATGGGAATTGGACCAGCCCCAGCTATACGTAATTTACTTAAAATTACAAATAAAACATTGAACGACATCGAGCTTGTTGAGGTAAGATTGAATATAATTGGACTGTTATTTATCTTGTTACCATATTGAAAAATAAAGTTCTTCTAATTGTATATATTATTTATTCGAAGATTAACGAGGCGTTTGGTGCACAAACATTGGCCTGTGTCAAAGAGCTTCAATTAGATATGAACAAATTAAATGTAAATGGTGGTGCAATAGCGCTTGGTCATCCATTGGCTGCATCTGGTAGCAGAATTACTGCTCATTTGATACACGAACTTAGGCAAGTAAAACTAAAATGATCTTATTTTTATATCTTACTTAAAATATTTTTATCATATTTTATTTATCTTTTTATTACAGGCGTAGAAAAGCTGGTAAATTAGGTATTGGTTCAGCGTGTATTGGTGGAGGTCAAGGAATAGCCGTTATGATAGAGTGTCTTTAAACAATTGAATATGTTTTTTTATCTATTATTTAAAAAACAAAAGAAGTAAAACAAACACGCCAAAAGAAATATAACTTCAAAAATTCTTTGGAATAAAAGAAAAACAGATATTTTTGATATTTAAGTATATTGTGATCGTATTTATGAATATATTTGTATATCTCTAACTATGATATTTTAATCAGCCGTTGCATTTTGCAGTACCGTGAAAATGGAATAAGACATTCGTAAGATCTGCAATTGAACAATAATAAAAATTTATATAAAAAATTACAATATAAAACAAATTTAGCCCTTTGCAGTATAATCATTTGTTAATCATCGTTTGATCATGTATTTTTTGATGTAAGTGTACATATATGTATTACACATACATATTATACAAATATATTAAAATAATTTTTTAATAAAAATTATTTTTTAACTGATTTGATATGTTTTTATTATAATAAATTAAATGAAATATCACCTCAAGAAGACTTTAGAAGGTAATAGCGGTAAAGTGATTGATAGTGATGCCTAAATAAGCACAAAGGACTAATAGAAATTAGAATGATAAAATATCTAGTTCATTGGTATGAATATTTACGTTAACAAATGTATTCAAAGATAAGGTGAAGACCTTTCCGGCGTATAATGTAAGAGGTTGTTGAGCTCTGATTATTACTATTTGTAATGCATATTTAAAACGATTACTCGCATTCCACCAATCGTTGCAATAAGCTGCTTTACTAACATACATATTCTGTAATTATATTTATAATTTTTTTATATAAAACTCTAAATTTTAAATTATATTAACGATAAATAAATAATACAAAATGATACTTGCATGTAATTGCAACTCATTACCGTGCCAACAGTATATAAAAATTTGATAAGTCATGCAACACATATACATGAGCATACCAAAGAGAATAGCTGGAATATATACTCTCATCTGTAATCGATTAATCAATCCAAATCATAATATTATTATAATAATATTTTCGATTATTCGGATAAAATAAAAAATGTACCTGCGAAATGTTAAAAGCTATCAAACAAATGATGATACAATTGACGAAAAATTGTAAGAGTATCATTGTACCAAAAATATTTTGTATCTCTTTGATGAAACTGCATATATAATATGAAATAAATATATGTAACATTAATAATTAAATCCTCCTTTTGCGGACGAGTGTCGACAAATAGTTGTCCAAATCTCTAATTTCTTTTTAAAGAAAACGTAATGCTGTTTAGTATACTATACCGATGCGTATTTTATTGCTCATAAAGATAAATGTACGTTAGTTGTTGTATACTTCGCGTTCATAAACCTAAACAGATTTGGATAATTATTTGCCGATACTCTTCCGCAAATGGTAATATAATTAAAATATAATTTTTGTTAAATAATTAGTTAACGCACACAAACCTGAATATAATGTTACTATGAATAACGCATTTCTTTAACGTTTCGTACGGAACATCGTAAAGAATTTGTTGTTTATCAAAAAAATCGTTCGCGTTTTTTACAATATTAATTTGTTTTTCTTCTTGATAATTTTTTATCGAAGCTATGGTCTGAGACAATATTGAAAGTTGACAACATGCAACAGTTATAAGCCCGGTGACTAAAGTATCCATAGCTACATTATGAAAACAAGCAACGAAGATAGCCACTGCCTGATGTAATGAAGTGATTTCAAAAGCTGGAGAAACAGTCACGTTGTAAGGGTACCAACCTTCCATTGGTAATCTTCTTGATCTTCCAGCAATAAGATCTGCAATGGGTGTAAAACCCCAACATAGTACAGCTACTGTACCAAAACTTTGATAAGCTATATGATGAAAAATTCCTTGCCAAGTATAACGAGTTACCGTATATCCGTAATTAATATCGTTTTGTGCAAATATATCATTTTTTATTATATTTAAAAGATTTCGTATACGTTTTTGCCGATGAAGAATTATTATTATCTATAATAAATAATTTTCTTCATTATACAGGATGATTCGTTTAAATGTAGAACTTAAATTATTTGTAAATTGTTTCTTATTTAAAGAAATGTTTCAAACATAAATTGTATGGCATCGAATAATAAACTATTACAATATTATTACAATACTACTAATCTAATAAACTATTACAATACTACTAATCTAATAAACTACAGTAAAACCTCTTTTTGTGCGGTGGATAGGGACCGCATAAAAGAAATCGTACAAAAAAATATTCGGTAAT
Organism: Polistes fuscatus; assembly: GCF_010416935.1. NCBI lineage: Eukaryota > Metazoa > Arthropoda > Insecta > Hymenoptera > Vespidae > Polistes > Polistes fuscatus. The sequence continues at coordinate 3,895,064 of NW_025113075.1, read as the reverse complement.
TTTATAAATACTTACATATTATAAACAACTTTGTACGATATACTACCTAATTTATTTTTATGCGGCGGACAGGGACCGCATAAAAAAAGTCGCACTTAGAAAATACATCAATTATTTGCGAAATATAGATGTGAAAATGCTTTCAATCAAATTAAATAATTGTTAGGAGATTGTTTAAATCAGATGAACAGCGTCGCGAAGTCCGGATACATCGTCGTCAAGGAGACCATGTAATCAGAGTCGTCCACACATGTATATGTACATTGAAAGAAAACATAAAACTGGTAGCAACGCTGCTGAGATTTAGATACCGCATAAAAATAAATCGCACAAAACAAATCGCACAAAAATAAAATCACACAAAACAAATGGCACAAAAATAAAATCGTATAAAAAAAGACCGCACAAAAAGAGGTTTTACTGTATTACAATACTATTTACAATTAATTTAAGCAATATATACACTTGGGTGAATCACCCTGTAATTAAAAACACCACGATGTTGTATATTTTTTTTTTTCAAACAAACCTTATATGCATGAGTACAATTAGTCATAAGAAGAGTTGCTCCAGCAACTAATCTTCCTAAATCGTTCAAACTCAATATAATATTAGCTATTTCGGTTAACAAAAAAATTCCTAACATAAACGTGAAACTGCATATCGTACAAATGATATACAATGAACGATATTTTCCTTGAGGTGGCCAAGTTCCCATATAATAAATAATTGATAGGCTTACTTTTAAATGAAAATTTGGTTCGATCCGACGTAACATTGGTTTTTCTACATCGTATTCATTCATGTTCAACGTGACTATCTTATCTTTAGTTTTTACAATTACTTAATATCGAACTATAACTGAACCGTCATCTGTGATCATCTAGATCCTACAATATAATCCAATAAGAAATTTTGATATTCCTTTAAGGAATTTTTAATTACAAGACAATCCGCTTAATTAATAGCTTTCATCATACATAACTAATTGAAGATTACAGAAGACAAAGATAAATTAATAGGTTCCACAGTTTATGCAATTATAGACCTTCAATGTTTCTGAATATATTATTCGATTTAGAATGAGGAAATGACTTTAAATTACAAGCCAGTAGATCGATATGTCGTGTAATTAAATATTATTATGGTGCCTTATTATATAACGTATGTACTTACATGTTGAAGTATATGTCATTTGGAAATATCGATTAGGGTATATTGGAATAGAAGATGTAGACGATCTATAGACATTCTTTGAATTGATTGTTGTATGTCCAGTCGAGTCATAGATTCTAATAAAGAGGATTGGGGGGGAGGGGAATGGGTGCTTGAACGAGCTAAGGATTTGATAGTGCAGTGGAAGGAGATCTTACTCAATTACTCAGGTTTTTTTCTTTCTTTAACTAAATATCATCAGATCAGTATATTTCTCAAATTTTATTAAATTATTTATTAACTGTTTATAATAATTTTTATATATATTAATAACGTATTAATCAAGAAAGATCAATCTAATCAAAGAATACAGTATTCGTTCTTTTCTTTTATAAATTCTACTTAATTTTTAGTGTATAAACATGTGTGTGTGCTTTCAGAAATGCATTTATATATACATTTTAAAATGAAGCAATTTAAGAAACTCAAATAAAAAATAATCCAGAAGGTTTGATGATAAATCCAACGATGATCACCTGTAACAAGAAGAAAACTATATTAATCATACTAATCAAGTGACACAATAGCCTGACATATAAATCGTCTAATTCGCAGATGCACTTTTCAATTGAATTCTATATTTATTTTGATCAAATCTCTATTTCCTGTTGCAATAAAATAGAATTTAATCGTGTGATTTTACATTTACATAAAATAAATAAAAATAAAGAAATAGGAAAAGTGAAAATACAAAATTACTAAAAATAATAATATCTATTAATTATTGTGAAATACTTTAAAACTGCATTTTATAGAAAAGAAAAATTGCAAATTTAATAAAATACGAACACAATGAAAAATTTAAAAGACGAAACAAGAAAAGAGAAATTACTGTAATATTTGCCGAACGTTATTTAAGTTTCATAATTTAATGATACAAAAATTTTAATATTTCTGATTCTAACTAAACACATATGCATCTTTATGACGATATGGACACAAATTTGGTGTCCCAAGGAGATGGAATGGTCCGTCATCTCCAATTACAACTACAAATTAATGACGAGCAGAAAAGTGATATAATAAAATATAAAATATGACTAGAGAGCTCTATTCTCGAAAAGTTCGAACTTGCTGTTGAACTTTTGAAAATAACTACAATAGTCTATGTAGTTGCCCTCTTCAGCCACAATTAAGTGGGGGCCTCTTCGGAATTAGCCTCTTCGGCATTTAGCCTCTTCTTTCTTCATGCCCTAAACTCTGCTGTGAGGCTTTTTCTAAACGCATTTTACAATACAAATCGTACAGTTACGTTCACTCGAATGCCTCAACAGATATTTGATCTAATCGATGAACCTATTATTAACACTTTGCATTTAAAAAATTAAATAATATCAAACAAAAGCAGAAACTTTGTCATAAATCTTATGGTCTTACTTTTTCACTCGACCATTTTTATCTTTTATCTTTACTCTACTTTGTATTTACTATACATATATAACAAATGAAGTATTCAGTAGGAATTACTAAAGAGCAAAGCGTTAATATACTTAATATTAAGTAAGTATCAAACGTATTCAGCTATCTTCACTTTTTCGAAAAAAAATTAATTTTTAAGAAAATGCAAAGACTTTTGAATCGTTCGATACTGATTTATATCTCGCGGTACAGAGTATCAGCAATATATGGAAAAAAAAGAAATATTTAAATGATAAATGAATGTAAAGATTGCTGAAACTTTGTATAATATCCGGAGAAGAAATTTTTCCACTCCTGAGTAGAAATTACAATCGCACGACTTCTCCGGTCTCTACCTACTTACAAATTAAATAAACATTCACACCTAAGTATGCTACCTGCTTGTCTATTACCCATATTTAAAAAAAAGCAAACATACATACCCACCCACTCACTCCACGATTCTCACACATACCACCAGGGTGCAAATGCCTAAACTAGAGAGCATGCCCCGGGGCACCTCCGACACCCTAGTTCAAACACGTGTTTTCTAAATTTATGGGAGTACGTACCAATTGCTGTAATCGTCTGCCAAGGCTAGTGATTATTGCATAAATGACTAATGCAAAAATACAAGTATACACTAGTATATTATATGCATACTAGTTATATACGAGTATATCACAGTTTCCACAAGTAAATGCGATAACTCTATTATTCAAAACGATTTTATTACGAAAAGAAAATTAGAAAAATTTAATGTAAATAGAAAAATACAAATATTCGTATTTTCCATACCATAAATGACTCTACAAGTACTACTCTGAGTATTGAATGAAGCATTAATTAAAAACTATCACGAAACGATGTACAGTACACTCTACCTGATACGCACACACAGGTGTAAAGTACATCGTGCAACCACTAGCACAATGACAGCCGCCAATAGGGGAAAAACTTAAAGCTAAACCTATACTAACAGTTTCTCTCCCATACGAGTAGCACCTGGGCACACGCATAGATGAGAACGCAGAAAGTATAGGGGGGAGAAACGGGAGATTAGTATATTAGAAGCTGAAAATCCTGATCTAAAAAATATGATTAAAGACACATAAATATATAAGCCATAAATACATTTTTATAGAAATTTACCTAAGCGGTTAAGGACTCTACAATTTATTTGATAAATATTAACTTTTAATATCTTTTAATATCTTTTAATATATTTTAATATATGTTTAAAAACCTCAGACGACTCCTTTCATTAAGTTGGCTGTTCTAACAAAAGAACTGGGCTTTGAGCCACCACTTAACTGCTAGAATCTATCCGTCGCGAATGAGTTTGTCTTCTTGCTCATTTATTTATAATATCGAAGTATCGATATATTAAAATTAATCGCGATTAGATAAACTAAGTACGGAGCAATGCATGTAAGACATTTATTACATGCTTTTCTGGACGAAAATGATTAAATAAATGCTCGATTTCATCACTACTAACCACGAACAAAACACGTAATTAAAAAGAAAGTGCATTAATCAATAGCATTATTAATTAAATGAATTTAACCGGTGAGACAAGAAAACCTATCCTGAACTAATATAAAATATACAATTCAATATACAATACAATATACAATTTTCATGAGTAACTCCTAGAAAGGAATTACTCATGTGCTCGTCACTAATTTATTGGAATAATTACAACCAGTAACTCGTGCCGATTAGGACCTTTCATCCTCGGCATGATTGAGCACCGGAGGGACTTTAAATTTTTGTACTCACTACGTAAGAAGTTCTACGATGGCTCCAAAACACTCCTACTTCGTAGCAAGTATTGCTGTTCGACGGTCGGAAAGTTCCTCGGTTTTCTATTGGAGAAGATTCATCGAAGATCCATCGAAGATCCATCGATGATCCATCGAAGAATTCATCCCACATCTTTGATAAGGTAGAAAGTCCATCGTCATATCTATAAAATAAAATAGAACAAAACAATAAGTTATCTGCAATATAATCCAAAAATAAAATCGAATAAAATGTAAATAAAAATAGATACTTACAATGCATTCCAATGGGATGAAATTCAATTGCACCATGGCGATGCACCTCGCGTGAATCTAAAAACGCGGTATAAACGAAAATAAGAAACTATAGATGAGTTTCTTATCGCGAAACCGAAATTTTATTATACGGCGAACAACACTGATTCTAATTCGCGTTTGATTTTAATTTGTTTTACGCCCGATCACTGATTCTACAAAACTAATTCAAAGACTGCTTTGCACACAGTCAATGCAAGTAGAAAAATCTTCATTGATGCACTGACTCTAATACGCGAACAGTCTGTGCGACTGTTTAAAGATAAAAATACAACTTTACTCGAACAAAATCTAATGCAATTACTGCCTTGGTCACAGATAATTTAATATATAAATTTTAAAAATAGTTCGCGAACGCGACGAAATTGAAATGAAAACGAACGAACGTGCTTCTAATCCGTGATTTTAATTATATTTAAACGATCAAACACTCCCGTATATTGCTTCGCGCACGATTGCAATGCACGAACACTTGCAACACTTCACAAACACAATTCACAAACTCTTCCAACACTGCAATATTCCCATGATAATCTGAAACAGAAATAAAAACAAAATTATGAATATTATTGTTGTAAGAAAAAATTATTATAATTATTGAGAAAGTGTTTAAAATAAAAATTGACTTACGTTTATTCTTCAGTGATGAATGCATGATGGGTATCCTACCCTTAGGATGACGATGAGTACACGTTTAAACCGAATAAAAGAAACTTGCGAGTTTCTTAACCGAGCAAACGAAACTTTTACATACGGCGTACAACACTGACTTTACTTTCCGATTCTTTTATACTTTATTTTATCGATGCAACACACGAGTACCTCATTGCCTACGCGCTCGATTCCAACGATGTTCTGAAACAGAAAAAGAAAAAGAGCAATTAATATCATCTTCGCAATAAAAAACCATTGAAATTATCATAGAAAGGTTTGATAGGAAAATATACCTACTTTTAGTCTTCATTGATGACTGCAGGATGGGTATCCTACCCTTAGGATGACGATGAATAAAATAAAATTAAATAAAACTCTGAAAAGCTGAAACATACTAAAAATTATATTACATACAATTAAATATTACAATATTTCCTGAAATCATTCCTGAAGGCATTGCACACTTTCAAAGATATTTTATCATAAAGAATCAATATAAATTCAAGCAATATCAGTTGCCTAAATCTCATTACTTGTATAAAATTGCATATAAAATATAAAATATTATTTATAATTATTAATAAAAATCTTTAAAGAAGTCTAAAGAAGATAATAACTGTAGTAGTAAACTCAATAAAGAATAACCTAACAAATGTATTAATTGTTATACTGTCCAATGCTATAATAAACTTTTTAAACGATTAATTCAATAATAATGAGATCAGAAATTAAATTATTAAATAGTTTATATATAATACGTAACGTTCGTTAGATATTAACTCGTCGAAGGACGGGAGAGGAATGATGATTTCATACTGCTTATCCTTGAGAGTGTCTAACGTTCGGTGCTTAGCTGTTTACATTTTGTTTTCGGCGGTTATTCTTCTGTTTTCACCTCGAGAAATTCCTGGAAATATACACACACATTCATAATTATCTGTAGGTGAATGTTTTGTTTTCTATTCTCTCTCCCACTCTTAATCTCGTTCTCATTCTTTCTATACATTTCTATATGGGTTAAAAAAAAGAAGAACGCTTACCTCGATGAATATGAAGATAAAAAAGAGTAAACACAATTGTTAGACTGAGTATATGTATTCCTGCTGGACCCTCCTAATGCTCGGTACCTAAAAAAGGAAAAAAAAAGATTAAATTAGTATAACATAAAGAAAATCAAATATATGAGTGTATGTGTACGAGCTACCTATACTTATGCATATATGCCTGTATGTGTGTGTGTATGTGACAGGAATCGAATTTAATACGAAATACGATCTTTGAATACATAATTATGAAAAATAATTAATTAAAGCATCATTAGAGATGGTAGTAAGTATCGATACCATGAAAAAAGCTGGAAATTAGAAGAAATATTGTTAAGTAACATTGGTGAGATTTGGCGGCACGTCGAGATATATCGATGTTACATTCTCACAGATATCTATCGAACTTTTCAATATTTCGTTTTGAAAACACTCACGTATAAAAATCTTGCTTCTAGCTATCGTTTGATATATAATAGAAAGGTGTAAAATACTTTTCAATTACCTGAGTTAAACGAGATGACAGGTATACAAAATGGTGGTCGCGCTACAGCCCAGTGTTTCTACGCGACATCTGCTGCGAGCAATGGCTGCTTGAGATTTTGCTTTTTTTCCATCTATTATAGAAAAATATCAAATAGTTAAAAATAGGATATAGGAACATAACAATTGTTGAAATATATACTTTATTAATCCAAACAATAAAAATTGAACATTATAAGTCGATATCCTGCTGTATGTCGATATGCTGTAAAACAAGATATATATATGATTGCGTAGAAAAATGCATACCAATGTACATGGAATTTTTTTCTACGCAAATATTTTTTATCCTCGATATTATCGTAATCTTTCGATCATATCATTTAGAAGTCATTTGCTAGAAGAATCTGTTAGTACATAGGAAAATTATTTACGTTAGAAAATATTTTTTAATTACCTGAGATTAACGGGACGACGAAGTATCCGTGCGATCTCCACGAAGGCCAAACCGAAAAGAACGCTGATTCGCTAATCACCTTTGGTCTTACATTTCGGACGTCATGTCATCAATTAGAAATTTCGAATAACCAATAGAAATGTATTTCACGCACACAAGCTTGCCCCGTCACACGTAGTTGCTGTAGCTCGCCTTTCTTCATGACCACGCTAGTCAAGCTTAATATGATAAATTATTTATTAAATAAATAAAAAATGTATTCTATTTTTCTATTTAAGGTACACGTATCTTGTTAATACTTAAAAAATAACGAAAAGAATAAAGACAATATGCACTATAAATCTTATCACACCGCACAGAGAAACACACATAATCTATTTATTAAATAAATATAAAATCCATTTCATTATTAATTATTAATTATCCAATTAATAATTATTAATATCCAATTTATTTTTCTATTAGGTGTATACGTTCCTTGTTAATATTCAAAAAATAACGAGTAAGATAAAGACAATATACACTAAAAACTTAATCATATCATAACGTTCTGATTTAAACATTCTTTCAATTTTTATGTAATTGTTTAAACTAATGTACATTTGTTTTAACGTTCCTGTGCAGTGGTGACTTCGGGTAATAAAATTTTCATCCAGAAAAATATCACATTAAAATTATTTTATATTCAAAGTATGTTAATAAGTATGTAATGTTTAAACCAGTACATATGTGTTTAAACAATCTGAAATATAAAGAGATTGCATTAGAATAATAAAATAATTGTTAAATAATCGATAGGAATGTCTATTGTTGTCTAAAAGATCGGAATATATGATCTATGTACCGTCCCCTTCGAAATCCACCGTTGAAAGGAGACGTTGTCCTCTATGAAAGTACTCTTATTAAATGTTGTTTATAAGACCTTCCAAACATTGCGCATGTATATAAATGGAAATAATACACCTAATACATAATCTTTAAGATTGTAACGTTCTCATATTTTAGTATTCTTTTAATTTTTATGCAATTGTTTAAACTAATGTACATTTTTTTTAATGTTCCTGTGCAGTGATGACTTCGAGGCTACAATTAAGCTGCAATATAAGAAAAGTGCATTAGTACATTAAAATAATTGCTAATTAATCAATGCTAGTGTCTATGCAATTTTTATACAATTGTTCAAATAAAACTACACTATAAAGATGTAATTATCATATATAAATTACAGTTATACAAATGTAACTATTGAATGAATACTAAATAATAGAGTAACATGTAAGAATTACATTACCTTTTCTCACATTTAATAACGTATATTTAAATGAAAAAAAAAGTACATTTCTCTAAACAATTATACAATCAATATATTCTAACAATTAATAAACAATATACTATAATGGAAAATGTGAATTATTGAAGTTTACCATTATGATACAAGAAAGCTGAAGTATCTTTTCGTTTAAGTACTATAAAAAAATTGCCTGGATTCATTTTAAAATCTTGTAAACTCTTCTTTTATGTATATACTTCATACACAAAACAATAAAAAAGCCTAATAGATGCTGTTTTTTTCAAAATCTTCAAATACTTAATCTTCAAATACTAAATCTGAAAATCATACGATTGTATTAGTAAAGAATCAGCAAACTGAACGAGTCTGAATATGTATATGTATGATATTTGTATAAGATGTCACTCTCTCTTTCTCTTTCCCCTTCTCGTACTTTTTATATTACTCTTCTTTATGTTATAAAAGAAAAGAGAGATATAATTACCACAATTGATATCAATATAAAAAAGTAAACACAACTATTATTTAGATAGAAAAGTAAACACAATTAGACTGACAATGAGTATGTGTATTCATGCTGTATTCTACCAAAGTTTGGAAACCTAAAAAAAGTATAAAGTAACATAGCATTGGTATAATATAAAGAAAATTAAATTTATGAGTGTTTTGTATACATGTAGCACGTTCGTTGTTAATATTTAAAAAATAACGCGCAGAATAAAGATAATATACACTAAAAACTTTATCACATTGCACAGAAAAACACAATCGTATAGATAAGAAACCATGTTGTAGATATTTTTAAAACAATTGATATCGCATGCCAGAAGAAAACACAATCGTATGGAAATGAAACATCGTTATAGAAATCTTTAAAACAATTGACATAAGGCACTGTAGCCATCCTTAAAGAATTAAAATAAATTGAAACAAAACAATTGACATCTTTCATGCCAACTATGAAAGTATAAATTCCCATGTTCTGTATTAATATGGAAAAATTCTTGTTATTTTAATTCTTAGAGGATGGCTATAGTGCTTTATTTCAATTGTTTTTAAAATATCTGCAATGTTGTTTCTTTTCTATAAGATTGTGTTTTTCTATGCGGTTTTTAGTGTATAACCTCTTTATTTTATTCCTTATTTTTTAAATATTATAAAGGAACGTGTACACCTAATAGGAAAATAAAATTATTTTGAATTTATTAAATAAATAAATTTTGTGTGTTTTTCTGTACAATGTGATAAAGTTTTTAGTGTATATTGTCTTTATTCTACACATTAGTTTTTAAATATTAACAAGGATAACTTGATACTTTAATAATAAAAATAAAGATAAAATCGTATGATTTTCAGATTTGCAAATATTTAAAAATTTGGAAAAGCACAGCATCTATTAGGCTTTCTTATTGTTTTGTATATCAAGTATATACATAAAAGAAGAGTTTACAAGATTTTAAAATGAATCCAGGCAATTTTTTTATGGTATTTAAACGAGAAGATACCTCAGCTTTCTTCTATCATAATGGTAAACTTCAATAATTCTCATTTTCCATTAGTATATTGTTTATTAATTGTTAGAATATATTGTTTGTATAATTGTTTAGAGAAATGTACTTTCTTTTTTCATTTACATATACGTGGACATTACATATTCATTAACAATTATTATAATGCACTAATGCACTCTCTTTATGTTACAGCAGAATTTTATCGAAGTCATCAGTACGCAGAAGCATTAAAATAATTATATAAAATATATAAAATTACTAAAATCATAACGTTTTATTCTTAAATTTTATTAAATAGGCTTATTATTCTTTTTATACACGTGCTCAACGTTCGGAAGATCCTGTAAACAACTTTCAACAAAAGAACTTTAACAGAGGATAATGACTCAAATGAACGGTGGATTTCAAGGAGGAGGGATCACAGAACATATACTCCGATCTTTTAAACAACAATAGACGCTTGCCTCGATTAATTAAATATTATTTTAATGCACTAATGCACTCTCTTTATGTTACAGCAGAATTTTACCCTCGAAGTCACCACTGCACAGGAACGTTAAAAAAAATGTATATTAGTTTAAAAAATTGCATAAAAATTAAAAGAATACTAAGATGAGAACGATATAATCTTAAATTTATCGATTAGATGGATTATTCACTTTATACACATGCGCAACGTTGGCAAAGTCATATAAACAACATCTAATAAAAGTACTTTCATAGAGGACAACGTCTCATTTCAACGGTGGATTTCGAAGGGGACGGTATATAGATCATATATTCCGAGCGTTTAGACAACAATAGACATTTCTATCGATTAATTAACAATTATTTTAATATTCTAATGCACTCTCATTATATTTAAGATTGTTTAAACGCATATACATTTATTTAAATATTTCATACTTTTTGACGTACTTTGAATATTAATTAATTTCGATTTTATGTTTTATTAGATGAAAATTTTACCCCTTCCCTCTGATATCATCACTGCGCAGGAACATTAAAACAAATGTAAAAGTGCGAAAACCTGAGTGTTGTAATCTTTAATTTTATTGATTAGATGAATTATTTCTTTTTATACACATTCGCAACGTTTGGAAAGTCATATAAGCAACATTTAATAAAAGAATTTTCATAAAAGAGAAAGTGCCAGTTTCAAGGTGAATTTCGAGGAAGACGGTTGACAGAACATATACTCCGAGCTTTTTAACGACAATAGACGCTTGCATCAATTAATTAACAATTATTATAATGCATTAATGCACTCTCTTTATGTTACAGCAGAATTGTACCCTCGAAGTCATCACTGCGCAGAAGCATTATAATAATTACATAAAATAGATAAAAATACGAAAATCATAACGTTTTCGTTAAACGTAATTATAAGGATTTTCCGAATTAAACTCTTAGGATGGTGCCTAAGAGTGGGACTCATTAAAAAACATTCTCGGAGTTTTCATTTTCTGTGGTTTCAATTTAATTCGGATGGGGACATCTTCAGGGTGCACATCCCGGGTCTTCAGAAGCGGTTACCTCCTCGTGGTTAGACCTGGGCAATGGTATTTTACTTTCAGTATAATGTTTAACATATTTTATATGTTATGCATTCCATTGTAAGTAAAATCTAGCCAAAGACCGCTTACCATAAACATTATAATTGTAATTAGTTTCTTTTGAATCCCTAATTAATATTATATCCTTATTCCTTTTTCTCCTTGGTTCCTTTTATCCAATTAATATACAGAAACTAATTACTTTATAATGTTTCTTAATAACTTTAATGTATTTATACAGATACCAGGGAGTAGTCCAAAATTGTCAAAATTAAAGTTGCGATCTATAAAAGAGATTGCATTCGATTCATTCATTGCATCTTTACAGTCGTAGAATAATATTTTTTTCTGCAGGTTTCTTTTTTAAATCATAGCTGCTCATAATAATAATAAAATATAACAGAAGGTAATGCAAAGTCTGTTATTAAACAGTTACCGTATATAAAAGCAGTACCTTACTATCTAAATGTTTTAAAATTATCAGCCGTATATAAAAAAAAGTTCGTATGTTTTACGTTAAGATTTCTTAATGATTAAATAATATTTTTTCTTTAAAATATATTGTACATACACTTAAACTTCAATATTTAACTTAAATATGAATGACTATGAAGACGATTATTTAATTCAAACGGTGAGCAAGTAAGCAACTCGAGTGAGCCACTATAGTATACTTATAATATAGTGGCGCATCGACCTGGAAAAAATATTCGTAAAAGCCACTTCAGTGGCAGGCCGGCTAAAAACTATATCGGTAATAGTAGTGCTCTACCTTTATCTTATCTACCATCGGTAACGGTAGTTTTCTACTTTTACAACACTGACCGTCAGTAATAGTAGTAGATTTCGAATTAATTTTACTTTACGATATATTTAAAAACAGGAATCTACTATTACCGACTGTCGATAATTTTCAATCAAACTTTATTGCTGGGTACCAGCTTTGTACTAAGATCGTTTAGCGTAAAATTTTTAATAGTATTGTAGAAAATTATAAATAAAACTGAGTTAAATAATTCTCTTTAGAATTAATAACTTATAAAATTAAATGTTTTCAATACTGAGTTAAATAATTCAGTCACATAAAAAAATAATATATCATTTTAGTTTTTATTAAATATTCGTATTTACCAATGAGTAATTTAAACGACGATAGTAGATTGGTCCGTTCGGTGGACCAATAGGAGCATTCGAATAATGTAGCGCTGCAGTAGTTTTTTTTCTAAGTTATCTTTTTTTTAACTAATAGCTGATTGGTTGGCGTTAGCTTTGAACAGATGGTTCACTTGTGTATAATGCGGGAGTAGTAGTTGACAGACTAGTGACAGAGGATGATGCTAACTTTGGCAGGATTATCTCGTTCAATAAGTTAAATAAAACGAGTAATAAGTATATAATCGAATGAATAACTTTGATTTAATCTAGTGACGGCCAACGATCGGCCCATTGCATTGTGTTAAAATTACAAATTATGATTAATAAATGCGTTCAAAGTTCGTAACTTCTGTGATGACAAATTGGGCTTGTGCAAGAAGCGCAAAATCGTAATCGAGCCAACAAAACAACACCTGTAGAATTCTTCATCATAATATTTTTCTTTGTTTTGTTTTAATCATATCATCACAAGAATATATCATAAATAAATAAGTATTTATTGAAAAATAAAAAGAATATATTTCATTTGACGAGTCAACTTTAGACGATATCGACGAAACAGTGGGAAATAGAATCAAATAGAAATGGAGGGTGGAATCGTGGAAACAAATACGGACCAGTCAATTAATTCGATGGCAAATCGTTCGGAGGATGAAATTGCTTTGCAAGGATTTTGTAGCCCGAAAAAATTACCTTACAGATTTGTCGGATTAACGTTAATGTGCCTAGTTGGTTTTGGTAAGATATTTTCATTAAATATGTAATACAATTTTTTGCCCTAGATCGTTACAAATTATCCATTGTTTGGTACGTTATTTTCATTCTACGAAATGAAACAAAAGAATCATAGAAAAGAAAGCAAATAATATTCGTACATTTACGTGACACAGAAAATTTACTTCAATCCTTTTAAAATTAGATAAAAAAATATATATATAAACTTTCTCTATTATTTTTTTTTTCTATTAGATTATTCCATCATAGACATTTTTCTTTTTTCCCTTGCTTTTCTTTTGTTTCGTTATCAGGATCCTTTTCGTTTATCAGCTTTCGGATGCGGTTCAAAGAACAAGTTTATTTTGTTATATTTACTTACTTTAACTCTTAACGTGGATAAGTCCTTAATTGCTTTTTTTCTGTTTACATGCATTTATATAATACAAATTCTTTTTTTTTATCAGAGAACAAAGTTTGATGTATATGGACAGTAAATTATATTGTGGAACTTCAAATTCCACATAAAAAATCAATGTACACTCCTATAATCATTTCTTATTTAAATTATCTGCACACATATACATATACGCACATATATATATACACAAACATAAATTGTAAAGTGTCTCTTATACATACGTAATGTAGATGCAAATATATATGTACATATATATTCATAAATATATATATATATATATATATATATTTATATATATATGTAGATACTTGTCGACAGCATAATGAAATTCCATAGAAATTCATAGAATTCCTTTCATTCAAATGACCTATATTCTAAGAAATATTTTAATTTTACGAATGACCTCGTCAAACACACGCATAGCAAATATTGTGATAAAATTTTGCTCGTATATGCAATTTTATTCTCTTATCGACATATTTCCTAACAGAATCATGTTAACATTTGATACCATTTTTCTTTTTATTTCTCATGATGAAATAGAATTGCTTGCAGCTGGTCAATTGATTAAAATAAGAGATTTCTTTTTAAATGATTTTCTTTTTCTTTACACAGTGGATAATGATTATTTTCAGAATGATTTTGTAATTCAACATTTTTAATGCTTCATATATATGTTTCAGGCTCATATTTTTGTTTTGACAATCCTGGAGCTTTGCAGGATAATTTCAAGACTGACTTGCAAATGTCGACCAGTAAATTTGTTTTACTCTACTCTATTTATTCCTGGCCCAATGTAATTCTTTGCTTTGTCGGAGGATATTTGTTGGACAGCGTTTTCGGTATTCGTTTGGGTACTGTTATTTATATGGGACTTACTCTGATCGGACAATTAATCTTTGCTACCGGTGCTATGATCAATGCGTTCTGGTTAATGATGGTTGGAAGATTTGTTTTTGGGTAAGTTGTTAATGCAAATAATATATTACTAATTATCAAAATAATGCGATAGAATATTATAATATTATTT
The DNA here is from genome assembly GCF_010416935.1 of Polistes fuscatus. Classification (NCBI taxonomy): domain Eukaryota; kingdom Metazoa; phylum Arthropoda; class Insecta; order Hymenoptera; family Vespidae; genus Polistes; species Polistes fuscatus. The sequence goes on along the minus strand of NW_025113075.1, from coordinate 3,880,034 downwards.
TATGTATTGAATTTGACAGCATAGGCGCGGAATCATTGGCGGTAGCTCAAAACAGTTATGCTGTACTTTGGTTTAAAGGAAAGGAATTGAATATGGTATTCGGATTACAATTGAGCTTCTCTCGTATAGGATCTACCGTTAACTTTTTAGTAATGGAACCAATTTACAAATATGTATCTCAGTATTATACCGGCCCAGAATGTATCGGCGTAGTTTTATTTCTTGCTTCTATTACTTGCGTGGGTTCTATGATATGCGCTTGCATTTTGGGCCTAATGGATAAACATGCTGAAAGATTGTTAAGGCGTGGAGAAGGACAAGAACCACAAATTGTTAGTTTAAGAGATGTTAGAGACTTCAAGCCTATATTTTGGTTAATCACTGTCGTCTGCATCGCTTATTATGTAACAATCTTTCCTTTCATAGCATTGGGAAAGTAAGTGTTATTATTTTAAATACAAAAATTGTATGATATATAATAGATTAAAGGAAACTATAGTTTATATCTTTCTTTTCAGAGTATTCTTCGAAAGGAAGTACGACTATGATCCTTCAAGTGCAAATACCGTTAATTCTTTGATTTATACAATATCAGCGATTGCTTCTCCTATTTTGGGTTATCTAATAGACAGAATTGGAAAAAATGTATTTTGGGTATTTGTTAGCATATGCGTGACTATGGTAGCACATGTGCTATTAGCGTTTACATATGTGAATCCATATGTGTGTATGATACTCATGGGATTTGCATATTCCATACTTGCTAGCAGCTTATGGCCTCTGATATCTCTCGTTACGCCTGAATATCAACTAGGGACTGCTTATGGCATGTAAGTGATAAGTGCTTAGAATGTATTAACTTGGGAAATTTAAATTGTATGTGTATGTATATCAAATCGTTTCTATTATTTTATTTAGGGCCCAGGCTGTACAGAATTTAGGTTTGGCTGTAGTTTCCATTCTAGCTGGAATTATTGTTGATAGAGGCGGTTACATGATGCTCGAAATTTTTTTCCTTGGATGGCTTTGGAGTAAGTTTTTATAAATATTATATATTATTTTATTTTTATAAACATTCTTGCTCAAAAACTTAAGAATGAATATAATAGTTAATACATATAGCTTAGTTTTTTGATTGCACGTTTATTATTTAGTTTCTTTTTAACTTGCTTATTTTATAATATTTATGAATGAATTTAATCTTATTCAATTTCATTGATTTCATTGTAGTATCCCTGATAACTGCGGCTGCAATTTGGGTCTCGGACATGGCAACAACTGGTGGCTACTTGAACATGACGCCAGGACAACGCGAAAAATACGAAGAAATTCGTCATACTCCCGAAAGCTTGGAAAGAAAGAAACTATTGTCGCCCGAATCTACTTCGGATTTATCGGTAGATGATATTTTGCAACCCCAATCCGACATTAGTATCAGAAATCGCTATTTATCTCGTGTTGGTGCAATGGTAACATAAAACAACATATATTTTTTTTTTCCAAACCAAATCTTTTTGCTTTATTTTATCAAACATCAACCGATCAAACGTTATTACTTCATTTGATTAAATGATATTTTTACAGGTACCACCGCATACTACAAAACCACCGGCTGTTCATCGGCCAATACGATGATGTTCTGCATTTAGTTAAAAAATGTAGATGTAATTTTCTTTTTGGAAAAACGATAATCGCTAAAGAAAGAGAAATGAAAAACAAAATAACATTCGCTGTCTTCCTTCTAAATAGTGCTAATCTGTGATAATTTTTTCTTAAAATCATGAGAGATACTATTTTTTACTTTATATGTCTAATGTTATTTGAAATGAGTTGCAACTAAACCAATCGATTGATCAAGATTTTATTATTGTAAAGTCAATGAAATCACTTTGCTATCGGGCATAAAACACTAGCAACAGCAATAACGATAACGTATTAAGTATTGACACTATGACATTAATTAATTATGAATAATTGTAAAATTTTTCTCTTTTATAATCGCATGTTTATGAAACAATTTTAACTATGTCGGATTAATCTCTGTACTTTTGATTTGGTTTGCAAAGACGTTGTTAAAATTAGATATAAGATAATTATTCGTTAAATTATCTGTATACTTATGTATATTTACATATATATATATATATATACTATAATAAAAAAATATTATATTATATTAATTATTAATATAATATAATATAATATAATATAAGAGAATATATCATATATCTATATTATATATATATTATATATATATATAAATTCTAAAAGTATAAACATACACATATGAGATTCTGTAAACGTGTAATATATGTTGACGTGATGTGCGACAAATAAATGTATGACAAAGTATATATATATTTAAAAAACAAATAATTGAAGAAAAGAAAAACGAGAAATTAATTTTGTGCAGTTATTTGGTATTTTTTTACTTAACGCAGGGCTTCTCAAAATTTTCCACGCAATCCCGACGATCCCATATCGAGTCACAATCGACACTTCGAAAAGTCCTGACTTAATGTAACTTTCACGTTATGATAATTATATAAGTAAAAATTAATTAAAAAAAACAATATTTGCGCTGTACTTGGTACAATTCGCATTAGTAATAACAATAATTAAAGGAAATAAAATATAAGAATAATTAGTTAATATTTTGAAAAATTTGTATCCGGTATTAATTCAGGTTGAAAAAAAATATTAAAAAAAAAAGTAATGCAACCAGTTTTACTGTATACCGGTTATGATAATTGTGTAGTTATGTTTTAAGGGGTTATACGCAGTTAGAGTTTTTAAAAAATCGATTCTTTTTTTTTTCATTTTCGGAATGTACATATATTTAAGTATATTCTCTGAAAATTTCAAATCGATCCGACAAATATTCTTCACTTCATGTAAGCTGTAAACAAAAATTTTTAACTATGTGTAAACGTCTCTTTGAAACTTTAAACACGTTTTTCTCAAAACGGTATTTTCAAAGTCGGTGATCTCGATTTTTCAAAAACGGCTTAACCGATCGGTTTCGAATTTTTACACAATCTTCTTAGATATATTCCTCAGGTATTAAGTATAAGGAATAATTTTTAAAAAATTTATTACTATTTTTTTGTAACAATTTAGAGCGAAAATTTTAGTCAAAAACAACAACTTTTTTTCAAATAGACGCCAATTTGTCTAAAATCAAAATTTTTATTATTCCTTGGTTTTAATACCTGCATTGATCTATCCTTTAAAAGAATCCACCATATTTTTTAATTTCAATAATCCAAACCGCCAAAATGAAGATCACCGCCAAACGTCTTTTTTTAGAGGACGTTCAGGAAATCATCTACAGGAGCGGTGCAGATTAATATTTTTACATAATCGACGCGCTATTGTATTCTCAAAAGTTGGCTCTATTTGAATTACCATCACTTTTGTTTGAGAAATAAAAACTGTTTCTAGAAAAAATTCATGAAAATACGTCTTTTTCGAGCCTCGCAACAGCGCATAACCCCTTAATAAGATTAAATTTATTTCATTCTTCCCTCTCTTTTATAAACTGCATTACCGACAGAGCGTAAGGTTTGGTTAGATTGCATAGGAGAGTCAGTAGTGAGTAACACGTGTATGCCGGCTCAAGTTAAAAGAAAGTGTGTTTATTGAGTTGTTTATTTTAGACATTTAAACAGTGTTATATTTATAGTTAAACATCAAAATGGGCGTACACGATAACGCGGAATCCAAATATAATGTTATGGGAACGTCGAGTTTCTCCAAGTTAGCACCGAAACGACCAAACACTGTTGTTTTTGGGGAGAATCCCGCCAAAGTTCAGAAACACGAAGAAAATAATTCAAGTTTTCAGAATGTTGAGAATATGGAATCAGGAAACATCAATAGTGTTCATCAACAAAGAAAATCTCTACCAGTTTATCGTCTTCGGAAACGGTGAGACTTATAAAAATACGAAACATAACCTTTCTTTTCTTTTTTTCTGTTTATCTTACTTTCTTTTTTTGTCTTTGATCGAATCGTATATCTCTCTTTCTCTTTCTATCCGTTGTTGAGTTTTGAGTCAACTCTATCATTTATGAAAAGAATTAGTATATTTTTATCAAAGAATTTGTGATAAATGCCACTCTATGGTAAATATCTGGAATTGTTGCCGCCATTGTTGATTTCCATTCTTATCGGTAGATAACGTTTCCAATTTTCTATGGCGCGAATATTCAAACGTTCGTAACAGGTGGTTTTTGATGATCTTCGAATAAGAATTATTTCTTTTTTTTTAATTGTTGTTTCTATTAAATTAATGAAACGAAAAAGTTCTTATTAAATAGGAAATAAAGTAAAATAATTCGTACACGTTTTACAGACTTTTAGAAGAGATAAGAAGAAACAGAACGTTGATTATTATCGGAGAAACTGGTAGTGGTAAAACTACACAGATTCCACAACTGTTGCTCTCATCAGGAATAGTTGGTGTTGGCGGTCGCGTTGGTATAACGGAACCGCGAAGGGTAGCCGCAGTTAGCATAGCTCGTAGAGTTGCACAGGAGCAAGGGGTGGAAACTGGTAAGCTAGTGGGTTACTGTGTACGATTTGAAGATGTGACGTCACCTCAAACCAGAATCAAGTACTTGACGGATGGTATGATGGTACGGGAAGCTATGACCGATGAAATATTATCGGATTATTCGGTAGTAATATTGGATGAGGCACACGAAAGATCTGTACAAACTGACGTACTACTTGGTGTTGCTAAACGAGCACAGAATTTGAGGAAGTTGAAGAACTTGCCGCCGCTTAAATTGTTGATCATGTCCGCGACGATGGATGCGGACAAGTTCGCTAAGTATTTTCATGCGCCCGTTCTATATATCGAGGGTCGACAGCATCCAGTTAAGATCTATCATGCTGTTAATAGTCAAGAGGATTACACTTTTTCTAGTATGGTTACGGCCTTTCAAATCCATAGGGAGACACCAGCCAAGTAAGAGTTTGATCTTTCAACTTTGATATATATATGTAATGAAAAGATTAGAAAAAATAAGCGAACGGGAGGGGAGGTGATATCATTTTGATCTTTTCCAGCGAGGACATTCTCGTGTTTTTGACCGGACAGGAAGAGATAGAGACTGCTGTAGCCAGTGCGAGACAGGTTGCCAGACAGTTGGACGGTAAAGGATACCCACCGTTGAGGGTATTTCCTCTCTACTCGGCTCTACCGACTAATCAACAGTTGGAAGCTTTCAAAGCTGCTCCCCCGGGAATGCGAAAGCTTATTTTCTCGACGAACGTTGCCGAGACGTCCATTACGATAGGCGGTGAGTCCTTTGATATCTTATTAGATAGTTGACGATTTTGCCAGTGATATAGATGGATGGTTATAGATGGTTAGGTGGAAAGATGGGCAGATAGGTGGTAGATAGATGGATGAATAGATAAACGATGGGTGGCATAAACGGCTTTGTTGAGAAGAGTTCCTTCTTGTAGGTATTCGACACGTGATCGATACTGGTATGGTCAAAGCAAGAACGCATCACCCAACGACGGGACTGGATGTGCTCAAGGTGGAACAGATCTCAAAGGCGCAAGCTTGGCAAAGGACAGGAAGAGCCGCTCGCGAGGCATCGGGAAAATGTTACAGGACTTACACAAAGGACGAGTTCGATAGGATGAAGGAGATGCCTCTACCGGAGATACAAAGGTGTTCTCTAGCGGGAGTTGCTCTACAGCTTCTCGCTATCGGCGTCGATATTACTAGTTTCGATTTTATGGACAGACCACCCAAGGAAGCTGTCGACGTTGCGGTGACGTGTTTGGAAAAGCTCGCAGCTGTGAAAGGTATATTATTGATTTCAGGTCCTAAAACCGATAGACTATACGAGAACCGTCTTCCTCAGTGCTGCTTCGACATTCACCTTTCAGGTTCCCCACCGCAATTGACTACTCTAGGTAGAACGATGTCATTGTTCCCCTTGGATCCTCGATTTACTAAAGTGATTCTAGCTTCCGTTGAACATCAATGTCTCGAGGAAGCTCTCACCGTCATTGCACTCCTTTCTGTACAATCGATATTTGCCGATCCACCGGCTAAAAGACAACAAGCACACGCTGCTAAATCTCGGTACATTCTTCATTCGTCGTTTAATCATTTATATTTATTTCAAATATTCATTATATCGTAACGTGTTTCAGATTTGCTTCTCCCGAAGGAGATCACGTTACGTTACTCAACGTTTTTCGTAGTTATATTAGTACGAGTCAGAAAAAGGTCTGGTGTCATGAAAACTTTTTACACCATCGGAATTTGGAATATGCCTCGGAAGTTAGAAAACAGCTAGCCTCTTTAGCCGAACGTGCGAATTTGGAAAAAGTCAGTTGCGGAAATAATACCCAACAACTTAGGAAGGCTCTACTCGAAGGGCTCTACGATAACCTTGCGGAAATACAAAGGACTAATCTATACGTTACGGTAACTTTTCTCTAACTACTTTTAATTATCATTTTTTATTCGTTCATATAGAAATATTATTTAACCCGGTGTAACCCCGTTTTCATTATTCAAATACGCGATTAATTTCATTAATCGGAAAAAATTCGTTAAGTTTAACGAAAGTTAAAGTTTAAGTTATACGATCGAATTAATTATTAATTTTCATTTCGATCTGGAATATTAAATCAAGCGTTAGCGGAAATTAAATAAAAGAAAAAAGAAAAAACAAAGAAAGAAAAATAAGAAGTTTCGAATAAAAATTAAACCGGGAGAAAAAAATTTCTCCGACGATGCATTAACGGCGTCGAATTTTTTTAATATGAATTGTTCAAAAGAAACACGCGATAATTATTCAGGTTACGAATGTAAATGGGTTAATCGTTTTGTTGGATTGCGAAGGAACAATTTGCACGAGTTTAAGAATTAATCAAATTTTTTATTAATGCACTTAGGTGAACTCGAAACAGCCAGTTGCAATACACCCATCTTCAACTTTGCACGGTACAACACAACCTCTGTTATTGTTCACGGAAATCGTAACTACCCGCATGTGTTACCTACGTGATTTATCCGTCATCGAGAGGTCATGGTGTTCGGATAAAGGAATCTTTACAATCTAACACGAATAGATTAAACGATCAATGATTTGTATCAACAATAATAAGATAAATTATTTTGACGATGACAAATAATAATACCGACAGGTTTATCGGTGACTAAAGATATATAAACACGTTTATATGTAATTTATATTAAAATTTTATCCGAGTTAAACACACGATTGCATTTGAATTTATACTTTTAATTAATAATTACGTTTAACGGATATACTTCTTCATTTATTTTATTTATATCTTCTTTTATTATTACGATAAAGTATCTCTAACAGGATTCATCTCCGATAATACAAATTTATTCTAGATTTTTGTTCAACAACGAACCCTTCTATATCCTCCCTTTCCTTTCAAATCGGAATTGCAAATCGTGCTTTCAAGTTGATAGAGCTTAGAGAAAGAAGAAGAAGAAGAAAAAAAAAACAAAAAAAGTGTAAGGACCAAAGGTTTAGACAGAGAGAGAGAAAAAAAAAGAAAAACTAGTCGATAGGTGACGTACTATTTTGAGATGTTAATCTAATCTACGGATTATCGGATAAATTAGTTGGTAAGTGAAGGGGGGGGTTTCGCTTAACTAATAAAACGTTTAATTAACAGATCAAACAAACGATTTATTTGATACAAACGATCGGTGTAGTTTAAGTTTTGGAATTGTGTCTCTTCTTCTTCTTCTTTTCCAGTTTTCTCGTTCAATATTCCCTTCCGTTGTAGTCGTCGCAGTAGCCGTTCATTGTTTGTTGGGGTTCCCAGTTCCTGTATCTACAACAGGTGGCCACCTTTCGGAGCCGTTATATTACGAGATGTAGCTGGAAATAGAATCGTTTCCACTTCTTTTATAACTGACGTTAATTGCCAAACGAGAGTATCGAAAACGAGTGTCGAAAATATCCGGAAGCAATTTCGATAGGTCTGTTTGACTCTGTATGCGTGTAAATATATATGTGTGTATGTGTGTGTGTGTGAGTGAGTGTAGGGGCAACATATACCTACAAATATAAAAACGATATCGATGAACGACGACAGATGTTCAATTATTGATAATTTTTTTCTTTTTTTCCTTTTTTTTTTTTCCGAGAGAAAAAGATGAAACGAAACATAAAAAAGACAGAAAAAAAAAGGAAAAGTAGAAAAACATTTATCGATCGTTTAATTTCATTAATCCATTTTCTAGATAATATAATAATACGCAATTACAATCTTTTAATATTTAAAGTATCGAGAGATTGTTTCGTAAATGTACAGGCGGCTCTTTTTTTCAAATGTCAAATTATAATTCTTTTTTTTTTACTCTCCCAAAGTTATTACTATTATATATATATATTTTTGTTTTCATTTCTTTTCATTTTGTTTAACGATAATATAGTTTGATTTTTTTTATTTAGAAGTGTGTTAACTTGTTAACTTGTTTATAACCCCTTTACTTATATTTTTTTTTATTTAGAAGTGTGTTAACTTGTTTACAACCCCCGTTACCCCGTTGTTACCTGTGCCATTTTGAAAAAATGTTGAATTTCGAAATTATGTTAATCCCGATAACAACAGACCACCTTGTTCCTTTGTTTACTTTGTTGTAACTTTTTAATCTGTTAGTCCTAGGATTCGATTAACGAATTCGTTCAAAAGGTCATCGTCAAAATTTCTTTTTTATGATCGAGGCTCGCGAGAGTGCAACGGAAGAGGAACACATTTTGCGTTAATTTAGTGACGATGGTTTTCAATGTGAGAGAGAAATTCGCGTTGAAAATTCTTCTCGGTTGAAGTGGGGGGCGGGGACGGGGGCGGAGGTGGGAGGGGACGTAGGGGGTCGAAGCAATGACCTCGGCCGCTCGTTCACTTCTATCTTCTCTCTTTTTTTCTCTCTCACCCTCACTCCCACTCCCACTCTACGTTTTAACTTTTTCTTTTTATTTTCCTTTCGGAAGGACGTCAATAAAAAACAAGTTTCTTCGAGGAGTCGTCGTCCTTTCAAAAGAAAAGTTTCACGAACGTTACGATGATACATCTCTCTCTCTTAACGTATTATTATATTACATAATAAACATACAAACACGCGTACAATTATGTACAAATTTTGTTATTAATTGTTTTATTTGTAAAAATTGGCATTTGTCCAAATTTTCAATGACAACATTGGAAGAAATGCGACGAAAGGTTTGTAAAAGATAAAAAAACAAGGTGGAGGAGGAGGAGGGGGAGGAAGAAGAGGATCGTAAAAGACAACACACGAGAGAGAGAGAGAGAGAGAGAGAGAGAGAGGGGGTGGGTGGTATCAATTGGGAAGTCTCGAAGTTTCGAACGAACAAATAAAAAATATAACTTCGTTATATATCGTTTATATTAATAATATAACTAAAGTTCTATCGAAAGGGAACAAAAGAAATAATAATTTCTTTCTATGTGACATGCTCGAAACTTTTTAAACAACCCCCCTCCCTTCCCGTTCCACTCACGCGTATCATCAGAATTACAAAACGTCAAATAAATATTATAATTATATTATTATTATTATTATTATTATTATTATTAAAGATAATGAAGAGTAAAAGTGTCTTCTGATATATATCGATTTAAAACAAGAAAATGAAAAATACGGAAATAACGGTGGTATCAATTGGAAAGTCTCGAAGTTTCAAACGAATAAATAAAAAATATAACTTCGTTATATATCGTTTATATTAATAATATAACCAAAGTTCTATCGAAAGGGAACAAAAAGAATAATAATTTCTTTCTACGCGACATGCTCGAAACTTTTCAAACAACCCCCCCTCCCTTTCCCGTTCCTTTCACGTGTAGCATCAGAATTACAAAACGTCAAATAAATATTATAATTATATATTATTATTATTATTATTATTAAAGATAATGAAGAGAAAAAGTGTCTTCTGATATTATATATCGATTTGAAACAAGAAAATGAGAAATACGGAAATAAACGGTGGTATCAATTGGAAAGTCTCAAAGTTTCAAACGAACAAATATATAAAAAATATAACTTCGTTTATATTAATAATATAACCAAAGTTCTATCGAAAGGGAAGAAAAAAAATAATAATTTCTTTCTACGCGACATGCTCGAAACTTTTCAAACAACCCCCCCCCCCCAACCCCCTCGTTCCATTCACGCGTATCATCAGAATTACAAAACGTCAAATAAATATTATAATATTATTATTATTATTATTATTATTATTAAAGATAATGAAGAGAAAAAGTGTCTTCTGATATTATATATCGATTTAAAACAAGAAAAAGAGAAATACGGAAATAAACGGTGGTATCAATTGGAAAGTCTCAAAGTTTCGAACGAACAAATATATATAAAAAATATAACTTCGTTTATATTAATAATATAACTAAAGTTCTATCGAAAGGGAACAAAAAGAATAATAATTTCTTCCTACGCGACATGCTCGAAACTTTTCAAACAACCTCCCCCCCAACCCCCTCGTTCCATTCACGCGTATCATCAGAATTACAAAACGTCAAATAAATATTATAATTATATATTATTATTATTATTATTATTAAAGATAATGAAGAGAAAAAGTGTCTTCTGATATCATATATCGATTTAAAACAAGAAAATGAGAAATACAGAAATAAACGGTTCGTATAGGGGTATTGTAAATTCCTCTTTTATTAAAAAGTAAAGAAAGAAAGAAAGAAAGAAAGAAGGAAAGAAAGAAAAAAGGGAAGAAAGGAAGGAAGAACAAAAAAGAATAATAAGAAAAATAAAAATAAAAATAAAAGGATAATAATCGAAGACATATTTTGCGTGCTCCTCTTTCAACACATTCCTTCTGGACCCCTCTTCTTCTTCTTCTTCCTCTTCTTCTTCTTCTTCTTCTTGTTCTAGGGTCTTCGTCGAATCGTCGAAGGTAGGAAAATCTAATATCGGATCTAATCGTGGTGGAGTTTAGCAGTAAAGAGGACTCGCGCAGGCATTCTCGCGTCCTTTATATCGAATTATCGAGCGCCTTAGTTTCTCCCTTAAGGAAGATGACGGAGAGGAGAAGAGGAGGAGGGATTCAGGGGATGAAGGGGTGAGAAAGGCTGGGAGCTGTTTCTAGGACTCCTCGTGTCGAGGAAAATCGCATTCCTGTTAGTCGTATAGGGGGCGGGGGGAGGTATAGAAAAATTACATTAACAATATTATCATGGGGGTGATCTCGTTCTCGTTTTTCCTGCATTTCGTATACAGTTGGGGAGGGGGGAGTGGGGAGAGGGCAAATGTATTCGTACAGTAAATTACGATTAAATTCAATTAATTCAATTAAACAATTAAATTAAATTTAATTGTAATACAATATATATTCCGTACGAATTATTTTTTTTCTATGAATTTGTACGAATATTCTTACTATACTTTTGTACGAATACTTTTATTCCCTCCTCCCCCTACCCCTCCACCAATTGTATGTTATATATGTATATATATTTTCCGTAATTACACGTTTCCGTATAACACGTTTATCTATATTTATTTAGATTATTTCTTGTTTTTGTTCTTTTTTTTTATATTTATCGTTATTAATTATTTATAATTTGATTGTAACTTATTAAACAATCGTTTCTCCTGTGATACGCGCACAACGAAGAAGACTGTTTTAATTTTTACATTTAATTCCTGTGTACGTTGTTTTTTCTTTTTCTTTTTTTTTCTTTCTTTTTATTCAATTATCGCGAAACAAATTCGGCTTGGGTAAATAATAATCGAACAAACGATTTGATTTATACTTTTACATCACAGACCTTTTCTTTTTCTTATTATATATATACATATTTTTATTTTCTTTGGTTTTATACGACGGGATGAAAAGAGAATTAAATTCCGCAGACCCTTTCATTAATTAACGGATACCGAGCGTAGGTTAAACTCCTCCTATTCCTCGTGAAGTTAGCGCAATATCAACCAACCGGATGACGACGAAGACGACAAGAAGGAGAAAATGACGTTGAGAACAATGAGACTTCATATTTTGTTTGTTTTGAAGTTTAAGTTTGAAGTATTCGATGAAACGTTTAACCACGTTCAAAATTTCACGATTCCACTGTGTTCATCACTAAAAAGAAATTAAAATAATAATAATAACAATAATAATAATAATAATAAAGAAAAAAATAAACAAGCAAGGAAGCAGAAGAAGAAGAAGAAGAGGAAGAAGAAGAGGATAACAAAATTTCAAGAATCTTATTATAGAAAAATGCTGACTCGAGCAATCAGTGGAAATCTGAGAAGACGAGGGGAATTTTAGTTTTAACGTGCGATAGAATTTCATTAATGTTATCACAGGTAAAAGAGGAAGGAAGAAGAAGAAGAAGAAGAAGAAGGGAAACTAGTCTGCGAAAGCAAGAGGAAGACTCGAGAAATAGAGGAAAACTCGTAAGAAGATTTGTCCGGGATGATCAAAGTCCTTCGGGATACAAGTGACTCTGCCAAGAAGGGAACAACATTCTTGAAAATCGAATAGGATGGAAAAGAGAGAGTAGTCTTGCTAGAAAGTTAAATGTATTTACAATGGTTGACGTATATACTTACAATTTATCTTGTTAATTAAATCCAATTGAAACCTAATAATAATCTAGAAAATATATAATCCTAATCCTTTTTTAATAATAATTAATTTATTCAAATCGGTCAAACGATATAAGTTTTCTTTTTCTTTTTCTTTTCAATTGGAAATTATAATTCTATACTTTTTAATACCATCTATCTTGTTTCGCGTTTAATTAAATCGAATATATATAAATCGTGAAAAGAAAATTGTTCGTAAACTGTAAGAATTAAACGAAAAAAAATAAATAAATAATAATAATAATGTGGAATTAATAATATTATTATTACGAATAATAATTATTACGAAATAAATAACAATCGAATTTTATACTTTAATAACACCTACTATTATTACATTTAACAAATAAATATATTAAAGAACTGTGTCGTGTTTGAATTTAATGTAAAAAAAAAGAAAAAAAAGAGAAGAAAAACGATATTACTTTCCGATACACCTAATATTTGCAATCGTATCGATTTATTTATTTAACCAGCAAATACATCGAATTATGTTAAAATATACAAAAATATATATGTAGGATGCGAGCGCCTCCAAGCCAAACACTTAAATAGGCATTCGTGAGTAGATTGGACGGTGGGCCCTGGATAGCTCAATGGAAGAGTAGTCGCCCGGAAAGCGGAAAATCCGGGTTCGAATCCCGGTTCTGTCAGTCCAAACGGCCCAATTTTTTCACGAATCCTATAATAATAATAATAAGAAGAAGAAGAACGCAATATAATAGAAAACAGAATAAAAATTGCGATTAAAAATAAATCCAAATGGTTTGACCGATTTTTTCTATAAAAAGGAAAAAACAAGAATACAAAAAACAGTTCAACTTTTATTATGATTTTTTCAAACCAACCTCGAGGAAAACGTTCCTAAATATCACTTGTCACAAGTATAACCAAGAAAAGCTACTGTAGTTTCCCTTGGTTAATTAATAATAAAATATTAAAGAAGATTTTCGTCTCGTCACCGAAGACTCTCTCTCTCTCTCTCTCTCTCTCTCTCTCTCTCTCTCTCTATACCTAAATTTAGAACCCAAGAAGGTATGCGCAATAGGTTTTGCTATTTCGATAGAGTGTTGGCCCTCGGTCTTTATGAATAGAGACATATATCCACATTGGGTGTATACCAAAAGTTGAAAGCCCTTAGAGTTAAGAAAAGGCACGAAAATATAAGAAATATAGAAGAAGAAGAAGAAGAAGGAAAAAAAAAGAAAAAGAAGAAGAAGAAAAAGAACTAGATACTTCCCTTTTATTTCTTCTATCTGTGTGCGTGTATATGTGTATGTGTGTGAAAGAACGTAAAAGGACCTAAGTAGGAAAAAAGAACCTTTTTATCACGTGTGCCGCCTTTTATCTATCTTTTTCCTTATTTTCAACGTCGCTATGGTTGGTGTCGTCTATTTTATTCTCTCTTTCTCTCTCTCTCTTTTATGTTTAGGAAGGTGATACTTAAGAGATTCTAAATAATGAATATCCCTTTGAATGAGGAGGGTTTTGTGCGCGATGTTTCGAGAAAGCTACTGTGAGTTGAGGAGGGGTGGGTGGGGCGGGGGTGGCATGCGCGTTAACGTTAGAATTTCTATGGAACAACTAGGGAACTCTCTGCATTGCTACTTTCTTCTCTTCATCTTCTTCTTCATCATCATCATCATCATCTTCTTCATCTTCTTCTTCTTCTTCTTCTTCCTCTTCTTCATCATTTTCGTCGAGTGAACAAGCAGCTTCCTAAAGTCAACAAGCTGCGATAAGAAGAAAAATGGGGGGCTTGGTTGTATTTAGCGCGAATACAAACCAACCAACCAACCAACCAACTAACCAAGCCAACCCCTACCAACCTACATAATTGATCATTTCTATTTCCCTTCTTATCATCCTTCCCTCATCCTTTTATTATTCTTTACATTTTGTATGCTCCTCTAAGACCCTTCCTTTTTTTTCTTTATACATCATCCCCCAACCCCCAATCCCCAATCCCCCATTGCTGTTGAGCAAAAGCGTTCAAGGAAAGTACCAACACCATCTTCTCTTTTTCTATCTTTCTTTCTTTATCATTACAACCTTATACACCTTTTTCCATTTTTCTTACAGTACAGGTAAGCCCTCTTTCATGTTTTTTCAAACCTTACCAACCTATGTAACCAACCCTTTAGTATCTACTAACCATCGAGGTTATGTTTGCACAAACCCCAATAGACACACGCGAAAGAGCGAGAGAGAAAAAGAGAGAGACAGAGAGAGTTTCGCATTATCATTCTTGCACGGTTACGAGAACGGGTCAGTTCGGTGTCGTCTTCTTACCGACGAACAACTGAAACATTTTCTTTACTTACTCTTCTTAAAATCCTTTTATTCAAATATATATATATACATATATATAAAATAAAAACAAACAAGCAAAAAGAAAGAATTTGAATTAAACCGATACGTCCAGTTTTCATTTCAAAACCCCCCCACCCACTCCCATACGAAATTCCTATCTCAAGTGCAGTGAAATTATCTTTTCGTTCATTTTGCCGGGGACAATAAAAATGACGATGAACGTTGCCGAAAAGTGGAAGAAGAAGCTGAAGAAGAAGAAGAAGAAGAAGGGGAAGGGGAAGAGGAAGTTTAAGCGGAAAGGCAGCAGCAACAGCAGCAGCAGCAGCAGCAGCAGCAGCAGTGGTTCCAGCAACAGGTGGTTTCAAAAATTCATTCCTGACGTTCCAATTATTGACTACTATAGCTAACACCCATCGACACCTTTTCCCTCCTTATCCCTCTTACATTCCTCGTTGCACTATCAAGCACTACTAACCCCCTGTACCCCCCCAACCCTAACCCTTAGCTCCTCTTCATCGTCTTTCTCTTTCGTTCTATCGTTGAGTTCGATCCATTCATGTTCTAGCACGATCGTGTGCCTCTTAATTGTGCATCTCGAAGGTGAACCAATCTCTTCTCTTAGTTTGACACCCCCACCCCACTCTTCTTCTCCTTTATCACTCCTTCTCATCCCTTTTTATCCGAACCCCTAGACTGTGAATTCGAGTATATATTGGCCTAAACGATCGTCGTCTTTCTATTTAACCCCCCCATTCTCATATTCCTATGAGATATAATACAATACTCAACGGTGTTCAGATGAGCTACTACTACTCTGAACTAACAACAGGAAGTTAGGAGAATATGGATTATTCGTTATGTAAATCGGTTCACATCAGATCTCGAATTATACATATACACTGTAGTAGATCTCGTTGGTAAATTAGTTAGGAAATAGAATCCTTCCTTCCTTCCTTCCTTTCTCTCTCTTTATCTGATATATACGTTTCTTAGATCTAATACTACGAATGGAAGAATTATTATTGTTATTTATTATTTGTGATTGTTCTTTGGAATGATGGAAATATTAAATTGGATTTTTTTGTATAAATGGGATTAAGGTGTTATTATATTCGGTAAGATATATTATATCATATGAAATATTTATTATTTCTTTTTTATTTATTTATTCTATTTTATATATATTTTATTTATTATTATTCTATATTCTTATTTATTATTCTAAGTTTGAGATAAGTATTGTAATTGAACATTTGATTGTAGAATTTTAGGAATGTTATTTTGTAATTTCAGGCTATCCAATGGTTATTATTATTATTATTATTATTAGTATTATTATTATTATTATTATTATTATATCATATAAAATATTTATTATTTCTTTTTTATTTATTTATTTTCTATTTTATTCTATATATTTTTATTATTATCTATATTCTTATTTATTATTCTAAGTTTGAGATAAGTATTGTAATTGAACATTCGATTGTAGAATTTTGGGAATGTTATTTTGTAATTTTAGGATATCCAATGGTTATTATTATTATTATTATTATATATCATATGAAATATTTATATTTCTTTTTGTTTATTTTTTTATTCTATTTATATATATTTATTTATTATTATTCTATATATTCTTATGTATTATTCTAAGTTTGAGATAAGTATTGTAATTGAACATTGATTGTAGAATTTTGGGAATGTTATTTTGTAATTTTAGGCTATCCAATGGTTATTATTATTATATCATATGAAATATTATATTATTTCTTTTTTATTTATTTATTTTTTTTATTTTATTCTATATATTTTATTTATTATTATACTATATTCTTATTTATTATTCTAAGTTTGAGATAAGTATTGTAATTGAACATTCGATTGTAGAATTTTTGGGAATGTTATTTTGTAATTTTAGGATATCCAATGGTTATTATTACTATTATATTATTATTATTATTATTATTATTATATTATGTATTATTATTATTATTATTATTATTATATTATTATATTATATATGGGGTTTATGTTTTTGTTTTTTTTTCCGATTGGTACGTGATTCCAATACGATCCCTATGAATGCGAATCAATATATGTATATTAATTTGTTATATCATTTTTATAACAAAATAATCCTTTTGCGTACAATTTTCTTTAATTAAAATTAATCAAATAATAGTATTTTATTATTTAAATATGTCGCTTTATGCATGTGAATATAAAAAATGATATATATGTATATATATATATATATCTTCATCGTATTATTTTTATAATTATTTTTAATTACAAATACTATTCATAGGATTGAAATATTTTCAAAATTGGATGTATGTATACTTTACAACGAATCAATATATTCAATGAATTTTTTCGATAAATAATCCTTAGTACATTTAAGAACATTGCTAGAGTCAACGATTTCAGTTACCAATTGACCCATACGAAATATTTCGGTTAAAGTTTTGTAAACAGTAATAAAAATTGAATTATCGTTGATCGTTCTCCAAGTTGATCTTTTATTTCGCATTTTCAAATCTTTTCTCAAAGATATTAAATCTCGGACACGAACTTTATCATCCATATTGTTATAATTATCACTTAACGATGACCAAATCGTTTGAATATCATTTTTCCAATCGTTCGTATCATTTTCATCGATTTTTAACATAAGATTTGACGAATTGTCATTAAAATAAGAAGATTCCTGTATCGTCGTATTATTTCGATCAGAAAATGATCCCGAAATGAACAATCTCAATGCATTTAACAAATAGTCCGATTCATTTGAGTACAATGATCCATTACGAACCAGTTCAAACATTTTCTTTAAGAAACTTAAAACTTTTGGCTCGAATAAGAAAAAATATCTTCGATTAGGATTACCAAGTTTCTCATTATACGATTCAATTAGATTTTCTCGTTCGTTATGACGACGTTTACGTTTGTTACCCATAGAATTAGAATTAAATAAAGAAGAAATAACGTTCGATGATTGGTTATTTGAATGATCAATTTGATGATTTATCATTGCTCGTTTTATATCCAATTTGAGTGTATCATTTAAATTCTTTTCCGTGGTAACATTATTATCATTATAATGTTTTTCGTTCGATGAATTAACGTTAATATCGTATTCCGAATAATAATAATCATTATTATTATCATTATCATTATTATTATATGATAAATACTTATCATCGATAATATTGTTGTTGTTACTTAATTGCATTAATTCATTTTCAATAATATAAGATATAAAATCCGATCTAAAATCGTTCGTACCAAGTAGATAATCGATCCAACAATAACCCAACTTTATTTCATCCTTGTAAGTGTCGTAAATCGTACGGCAATATTTCAAATACTTTTCCAACGAATCCATGGGATCGTTGTTAATCTCTTCCATATCGGTTCGTCCATGTTCGATCAATAGAAATATAACGAGTAAATATTTCCAAACTAACGACATGAAACTAGACGACGACGAAAACGAAAACGAAAACGAACGATGAGATGAGAACGACGACGACGAGGACGACGACGACGACGACATGGTGGATGATAACGATGGTAATCCCCGTATAAAGTTTTTCTTCTTCATCCTCACCAGTTTCGTATTTTTCAAGAGCTTTATGGTGTATATATAGATATATATATACATACAAACACATGTAAGAATAAAAATTTTCTTCACTTCGTTCTTCTTTTATCTTCTTCTTCTTCTTCTCTTCACACTTGATAACTTTTTATGTTTTATTTCTTTTTAATCCATCAAATTTTTCTTACTTATAACGATTTAAAGTTCAAAATAAAAATCAACTTTGATAAATAATCATTTGTTTTGACAAAGTTGAACGATTAATTTGTTCTATTATTATTATTATTATTATATTATGTATATATATACATACACATGTAAGAATAAAAATTTTCTTCACTTCGTTCTTCTTTTATCTTCTTCTTCTCTTCACTTGATAACTTTTTATGTTTTATTTCTTTTTAATCCATCAAATTTTTCTTACTTATAACGATTTAAAGTTCAAAATAAAAGTCAACTTTGATAAATAATCATTTGTTTTGACAAAGTTTAACGATTGGAACGTTTAATTTGTTCTATTATTATTATTATTATTATTATTATTATTATTATTATTATTATTGTAATTATTATCTGTTTTCAAACGTTTGATCAATTGTTCGTCGTATTTAACGAATAATAATAATAATCGATCAGTAGGCAATTAAACGATAACGATTAACGACCGTGATAGTTAACGGGGGTTTTGGTATACCACCGGTTCGTATCGATAGAGATGAAAGAGGGAAAAGGGAAACGGGGTAAGGGAGGGAAAGGGATATAAAGACGTCGAATGGCGGTGAAATTGGATTTGCAGGACCGCAAAGCGACACGTTTCAAATGGATTTTCTCGTGGTGGAACCACAAGACAGACTGACTAGGCCTTGGCAAAGGATCCTCGATATATTTCCTCGGTATACCTACCCACGTTACCGTCAATTAGTCACCATGCCAAAGTGCATATACCTGTCCAGTAGGATCCTTTTCTAGATACGGTATTTTGATTTCTATGCTTTTAATGGATACAATGATCTTTTCGATATTTTATGATAAGGATAGATAAGGTATCAATATAAATATAAGTATAATATATATAATATAATAATAATAATAATAATAATAATAATATAATATAGAATAATATGAGAAATAAATAAAATTAAATTAAATATATAATATATATAAAAATTAAAAAAAAATATATATATAATAATTTATAGTATAATATATACAAATAAATTAAATTATATATATATATATATAATAATTTGTTATATAATATATACAAATTAAAATAAAATATATATATATAATAATTTGTAATATACTATATACAAATTACAATAAAATATATATATAATAATTTATGATACAATATATAAAAATTAAAATAATATATATATATATATGAGCCGTTTATTTTGAAAGTGGCTTAACTCCATATAACCTTAAATTGAGATATTTAAAGGTTTGCGTTTCAATGCAATTAAAAATATACGTAAAGAATAACAATGAGTTATGTTGCTTAAGTGTATCTAAAGGTGTTCAATTTACAGTTCCTATTAAAATAATGGCAATTATTAAGTGAATAATATGCGTTTTCTTACCAAGAATGGAGTTAGGCCACTTTCAAAATTAACAACCAGATTCGTTATAAAATTTGAAGGAACCGAAGTCCATTCAACGTAATTTAAGATGCTTCAAATTGCGAAAAAACAATACTTATTTTATTTTACATATCTTTATAACACTTTAAAAACATAAATTATGCGATTCAAAATATTTTTTACAAACATAAATTACAAAACAATTTTCTACTCATCTACATTTTGTGTATGTGAAAGGGATTTAAAGAAATCATGATGTTCCGGTGGTATATATCGTAATAAGTCAATTATGTCCTTGAATTTTGCGGTTGTAATTTGTCTTATATTTTTATACAGTGGTGTCAATACAATATTTTCGAACTTTCTTGGTCTACCCCGACGTGGTATTAAATTCAGGACTTTCAAATTTTCGTTCTCATTCGTTGATGTCTTATAGAAAATCTTATTCATTTTTGACAAAACGCATCCAACATATTTTTAACCAGTTTATTGGTTCTCCGTTAGAATTCTTGACCCTTTTAAAAATTGCGTCTTCTAATAATTGTTGATACAAAATCTTCTTGTCTCATTTCATGTACAATAAAGTTATTACCTTTCCGACACTTTTTGATAATATTGTAATACTCTCGGGGGACAAACAGTAAATTATTTTTTTTTAATGCCATTTCTACCACACCAAAATCTCTACTCCTAATGGAGTTAGGCCACTTTCAAAATAAACGGTTCAGTGATTCAACTAACTCTGAAAACTTATGTGTCCAGAATAACCGTATTTACTCGGAATATAAAAAATCTTAAATGCTTTATTGATAGATAATTTGAAGCTGTACATGTTACCGTGGGTAACCGGAAAAAAATGAAAAATGGAGTTAGGCCACTTTCAAAATAAACGGCTCATATATATAATAATTTGTGATACAATATATAAAAATGAAAATAAAATATATTCATTTGTATAATATAATTATATTAATAAAATATATATCGACATTTCAATATAAGTTTTAAACAAAATATATTATATTATATACTAACAATTTATTTTATAATTTTTATTTAATTGTTATTGTTTTACGTAAATATGATTAGATGATCACAGTTATTATTTAACGAGAGATATTAATAGATTCATTGATTATATTATATATTTTATAATTTGCATATGAATTTGTAGGAAAGGTTTGGTGGTGTATTTGAAATGTTAAAAGTGTATTGGTTGTTATCCTTCGAGGATATTTTTAAAAATACGATTGACAATGGTTAAACTATGTCTTTTTTATCTTAATGCATTTCAAGGGTAAATATTTTCAGTAGGGATTGGATATAGATAATCATAAAGGGAGAGATAGAGAGAAAAAAGAGGAAACAGTAAAATTCTATGCAACACAGGAGGGGTAGAGGGTGTTTGACAAATTCCCATTAAAATTTTTCGGATGTTTTATCTTTTTCGAAATGATTTTGTAATTTTTGTTTTAAATGTATCTTCTTGTTATTAAATTTGTGAAATATATGTAAAGTAAAAGTTAACAATATTTTTCCTCGTCGTAAATCAATGGTGTTTGCGACGATGGAAATGAAATAATCTCGCATCGTTAGTTCAATCAAGATTTCGATTAATTTCCAATTGGAAACATCTTATGTTATAGTTTACCTTATCGTATGTTACGGTTCGTTAACGTGAAAATTAATCGTTTGCAATTTACGGGAAAGCTAATAGCTTAATTGCGTAAACATTTATGCTTGTTTGAATGTAGTATAATACAACGAATCGGTAATATAATATTTATTTCCTATTTAAAAATACCTCAAATCAATTTCATTTTCGTACTTTGTATAAGCCAAACTTTTTTCAAAATATTATTATTATACAAAAAAAAAGAATTGTCGAAGAGAAATTCTCTTTATTAATTTATTTAATAATTTATAATAATTTATTTAATTTTTTTATTTATTTATTAATAATTTATTTAATTTAATTGGATTGATTGGACTTTTTTCAAAATATTATTATTATTATAAAAAAAAAGCAATTGACGAAGAGAATTTAATTGGATGCGATTCTTTTTTTAGTTTTTTGTAATGCACAAAAATTTCATATTTATATGCGAATTAATTAATTTCACATAAAAATATAAATTATTTACAATTGTTGATCAATCATCGTTAATTTAGCGATTCTCGTTGAATTTTATTTATCGATTTTTTACCGATTGAACCGAGAGAGTGCATCTTTAAACGTCAACAGCGTTACGAAATCCCAGAAGTAATTTTTTTTATCGGGAAAATACGAAGAAACTTATTCCCCGACCCAATATATGAAGAAAAATCACGTACGGGGTAGGGAAAAAGCAATCAACCTCACTTTTACTTGCTTTCCTTTTTGTAATTTTAAAGTTTTGGTACTTGATTCATTATTTTGACAATTTTTCAACAAATTTACTTAATATTTAACCCGAACACGGTAAAAACTTTCACGATTGGGAGAGGGGATGGTATGAATAATATTTTTTTTATCTTTTGTTATGTAATATTAATTGCTTCGAAAAAACAAACTGCACGAAACTGCACGTAAATGATCATTGTTATCAAATACAAAACCTGATAACCTAATTTTAAAATCTAACCAAATTAAAACAAGATGTTTCTTTTTGTTTCTCTTTCGTTCCCCCCCCCTCAAATAAAAGTTGTATCACTGTTTTGCGTAAAAAAATCGAAACGTTTCTCGTAATTATCATCGATTGTTTGCTTGTTCAAATATTATTGCAGTGGGTAGAAGGAGATTGAGGTGAAAAGGGTTTACATTTAAAATACAATTTCCCCCCAAATAACATACACGTTGTACCGATCAAATTGAATTTGATTTTTGCGTTACGAGAAAAACGAACTCGCAATTTTGTAATTCGTTGCTACCAAATTGTTGTAGTTGTTGTTGTTTCAAAATATCAAACGTGTATTTTCGCGTTTCTGCAGATTTCTAATTTAAAAAAAAAACGAAACGAAACAAACGGACAATAATTAAGAACGTAAAAGGAAAAATACAAAATCTCGAGTAGCGTTTCGATGAACTAAAATATAAAACGACTTTTGGAAGTTCAGTTGACGTTAGGGGGAGGTTTGGGGGTTGGGGTTGGGGGTAAGGGTTGGAGGGTTAAATTTGGTGCCGGATTCGAGACTGCAATTCATCCTTCCATGTGCTTGCTTGCTTGCTTCACTTTCGCCAAAGTCTGGCGTACTTCCCGAGCGAACTTTACGAGGGCCAATCTCCGGTCCGAAAATCTTCCCCACCCCTTATAACAAACCCCTACTCTATTTCTTTGCCCCTCCACCCCCTGAACTTTCCCCACCCACCGTATCATGGACCATATCTTCCCAGGCAAACCACTCGCCCTTTTTCCGCCACCTTCTTCTTCTTCTTCATCGACTTTTTCTTTTTTTTTTCTCCACCCTTTTCTTCGTTCCCGTTGTAGAATTTAGAAAGAAAAATACCGAGAGCTAGGATAAGAAAGAAGGAAATGGTATACGGAAAGCTGAGAAGAACGCGGTGTAAGCTTAACGTTACACCAACGTTTTCTTTTCAATGCTATTTTGTTGAACGATTTTAAGTTTATTCCTTTTTTACTTTTTGTTTGTTTGTTTGTTTTTCTTTCTATAGATTTAAAAAAAAACTAGTGTGTGTACTTGTGTACGTACGTAAGAAGTTATACTTCTTTGCCGTACCAAAACGAATATAACCTCAATAACCTCAAAAATAACTTCGAAAAATAACTTCAAAGAAAAAAAATAACTTAAAAAAAGAAAATAATAATTATTATATATAAGAAAGAATAAAAAAAAATTGGTGTGTGTACTTATGTACGCACGTAAGAAGTTATACTTCTTTGCTGTACCAAAACGAATATACCTCAATAACCTCAAAAATAACTTCGAAAAAAAACTTCAAAGAAAAAAATAACCTAAAAAAAGAAAATAATAATTATTATATATATATAAGAAAGAATAAAAAAAAATTGGTGTGTGTACTTATGTACGCACGTAAGAAGTTATACTTCTTTGCCGTACCAAAACGAATATAACCTCAATAACCTCAAAAATAACTTCAAAAAAAAACTTCAAAGAAAAAAAATAACTTCAAAAAAAATAATTATTATATATATATAAGAAAAAATAAAAAAAAATTGGTGTGTGTACTTATGTACGCACGTAAGAAGTTATACTTTTTTGCCGTACCAAAACGAATATAACCTCAATAACCTTAAAGATAACTTCAAAAAAAAATAACTTAAAAAAAATAATTATTATTATATATATATATAAGAAAGAATAAAAAAAAGAAAAAGAAAATATCAAAATATAGATATCAGTCCACACTAAATATAAGAGAGATATATCGAATAACTTGACGCGTCAACAGCCATGGCGCGGTTACAGCATTAGTTCTCGCTCGATCATTTAAGTAAAGCAGCGCTGAGTACGATTAGTATTTGGATGGGTGACCCGCTTGAGAAAAAAGGGGAAGAAGAAGAGAAGGACAACTTCATGCCGTTTACTTGAAATCGCTTTGCCGCGCGTCGTAAATACCGACAAACTTCATGGTGTCGTTTTTCCAGACGCTCGGAACAAAATCACTCCCATTATATTTTCCCCAACGCGCCAAAAGAAGTATAACTTCAAAAAATAAACACGCTCTTCCCGTGTTATATTCGTGCGTTCTTAACGCATAATAATAAATGTACTACGCGTTGGAATGAATATTTAATATTTAAATCCGTTCAAATGATAATGTTAGGATGTAAGATTTTATTATTCATATATGGTTTTATACTTCGATATACTTGATATTATTTTAAAGAAGTTAATCTAGTAACGGAATTGTTCGTATGAGTTCCTAGTAAATATCGGTTTATTTTAAAATAAAGAAAGTATAATGAATAGGATTTTTATTTATTTAGAAATGAGGGATAACTGTAGTATTTTATTTCATGGTTTTACTAGAATTACAAACGATAAATATCGAAAGAAATAATATATTTTTGAGTTATTCAAAAAAAAAAAATTATTAAATATAAATTAAATAATAAATTATTAACCGACGATTTGTAAAATGCATTCTCGCGTTTCACGAATAATTATTATTTTAAATAGTAATTTTATTGAAAAAATCTACAACGATCATAAATTGTAATGTTAAATTTTATATTATTTTATTTTTTCGATATAACGTGATCAAACGAACGAGATAACATTGAAAGAAATAATATATATTTTTTGAGTTATCTCTTTCATTATTAAACGATGATGGTGAAATGTATTTTTGCGGGTATCACGAAAACAATGGTTTTAAAATACATAGATTTAAAAGTC
Organism: Polistes fuscatus; assembly: GCF_010416935.1. Lineage (NCBI taxonomy): Eukaryota > Metazoa > Arthropoda > Insecta > Hymenoptera > Vespidae > Polistes > Polistes fuscatus. The sequence continues at coordinate 3,854,494 of NW_025113075.1, read as the reverse complement.
TAGAAAACAAAACAAATTTAAAATTCTAATATTCTCAAATTCCGTGCATAAATCTGACACAGAACAAACGCACACACATGCATACATACACACACACACACACACGTAGATATACACGCTCGAATGGAAAAGTTGCACAGTTATAAACTCTCATAACGTCTCGTGTTATACGAGAATTTTTCCAATTCGCAAATCGTGTTAGAATGAAACCATATTGTAGGAATACCCTGTTATTGGGTTATCTGTATTACTATTGAAAAGCTGTTATTAAAGTAGAATTTTTAGTACTTTCGTGAAATATTTGATTTCTCGTCAGAAAATAAATTTCTCCCGGAAAAATTAGATTTCCTCTCTTCCTCCGTGTGTTATTTTTTGGTTAATTTTCCTTTTCTTTTTTTTTTAATTTTAAATTCTTCAAATTATATGATATCCGTAGGAATGAATACACTCTACTGGTTATTGGTTTGTTTTAGAATTAAACTGAAATAATAATTTATATATGATGGTTTCATTTAAATCATTTCATTTGGTATCGAAGTAAAATACGCTGAAGCAAAAAAGAAAAAGAAAAAGAAAAAAGAAAGAAAAATAAATGAATAACGAAAAAAAAGAAGAAAATAACGTTGGTAACGATCGATCTATTTCAACGAGATGGTTCTAGGAACCATTTTTAATCTTTTTGACAGTTTCTAGAGAAGAAGAACAAAATAAATATATATATATAATATATAAAAAGTATATAATATAAAAGATCGTCGAAACGTGTGTAACAAGATTCGTTTTCTTCGAAGTGTCGTACGTAACAGTTCGATAAGATCGTTTCTAGGATCTGAAGCTCGTTACATAGACGATAAGGCAGACATCGTTACTCGGTTGGCATTACTTCCGGAAATATATCAACGACAGGTGGTACGACAAGCGGAAACGTAAACGATCGTGACATACGACACCTGACTTAATCCTGTCGCAGGATGACACGAATGAACATATATGATATGAACGTATTACTACTGTCCCTTTAACTGATAACCAATTATTATGTTATTGATCAATTTCTAAGAAAATTTAGATTATTTTATTATAAGAATAAATGTGCTTAGAAAATGAAATATTATATTTAATTGTATACCTATATATATATACCTATAATACCTATATATAATATACTATCTATATATATATATAATATATAGTATATATATAATACCTATATATAATACTTATATAGGTATTGTAATATATATATAGGTATACAAAAATTACTAGATATAAATACGTATCATTTACTTTCAATTCTAAAATCACTAATTGCATTTTCATATTTTATCAAAATATGAAATATATTTTATTATAAGAATAAATGTGCTTAGAGAATGAAATATTATATTTAATTGTATACCTATACATAGGTATAAATTACTAGATATAAATACGTATCGTTTACTTTCATTTAAAATCTCTAATTGCATTTTCATATTTTGACAAAATATGAAATATATTTTATTATAAGAATAAATGTGCTTAGAAAATGAAATATTATATTTAATTGTATACCTATATGTATGTCTAGTATCTGTTTATACCTATACATAGGGATAAATTACTAGATATAAATACGTATCGTTTACTTTCATTCAAAAATCACTAATTGCATTTTCATATTTTGACAAAATAATTTTTACGAATTTACTAACAATTATTTAATAAAAAGTAATATAAAAAGCGAATGCATTAATAAATGCATTTATCAAACCTGATTTGTTTAATTAAAACATTCGTTCGATAGATTAGTATATAATTTGGTTAATAGGAAATTTTGATTTAACACAAATGATATATAAACTGTTAGTAGATTTAATATTCAAATTTCGTAGTTAATATTATTATTATATTTTTGATATTTGATATTAAGACAATCGTAATTGTATTATATACAAATGATTTTATATAGAATACAAATCGAATCACACTGTACATTTGATCAGTAATAAATATCAGTACAATAAATATACACTAATCATTGAAGATAAGTTCGAGTGTTTAAAAATAAAAAGCTTTTTGTGTAATGTAGAGTAAAAAAATATCTTGCAATAATTTACGTATATCTACGCTTTTAAAGTGTTAAAACAATAAGTTACGCGTGTACGTGTGGCAGATTTGAGAAAGGAATTTTCTAAAAAGAACCAAAAGAAAAAAAAAAGAAAATAAGATAAAAACACCTTAACAACTGTTTCGCAAAAGGTTTTTTCGCGAAAGATAAAGAGGTTAAAAGAAAATAATAGGTAAGGATAGAAACTGGACGCCGATAGGAACTGGTAGCTAGGGAAAAGTTACTATTCGCTAAAGTAACCCTCTTTTGGTTAAATTTACGATCCTCGTATATTATTGCAGCATAGTCGTCAAGACGATCGTGTCTGGAAAACCATGCTTTTACTCGGACGTGGCATCGATTTATATTTTCCCCGACCATTATATACCACCCCCGACTATTCCTTCTTCCATGCACTTTCTTTTCCGTCATACATTTTACTTTTTTCTTTTTATTACGTATGTATAATATGTATAATACTTACGTATTATAGTAACTTAACTGCAAGGACCATTCATTATCACCTTATCTCCCATTTATTTTAAGTATGTTAACAAAAAAAAATAACAACAACAAAAAATGACTACGAAAAAAACGGTACACTCGTATTTTTGTCTTGCGAAATTTTTACGACCATTTCTCATACTTTTATTCATTCACTTGTGTTCAAGCACATTCATTACTAGAACGTACAGATCAAAATTCTACAATTTGATTCGTTGTTATATATCATCTGGTGATTTTCTTTCAAGGAATTAACGAAACGTTAGATGAACATTATTTCCTAGGGGACATTTTATCTATTTTTTAAACTTGAAATATCTTTCCAAAGATATTTTCATTCTCTTTATCGTTTCTCATTTCAAAATAATCCTAAATCTTTCTAATTTTTCTTTTCTCTCTCTCTCTCTCTCTCTGTAAAGACATAATTACAATTTTGACCACGTGTATAAGTTACTCAACCGGTTTTCACTGGAATAACTTCGGGCACGGTCATAGTTAATAAATGCCGTCGTCAAATTAAAACACCGAAATTATTTAATAAAAAATATTCTACGTGTCGTTGGGCATGTAAATTTTATTACCGAATGGAGGTCGCAGACGTATTCAAATTAAAAATTTAATTAAAATAACAGTTGTTTTTTCAAAATCGAATTAGCTTCATATATATTTGCATATACACACACACACCCACATATATATATATATATTTCCGATTGGTGGAAAATGAAATAATTTAACAATTTCCTCTATATTTCTCTGGAAATAACGACGATGATATAAAATACAAGCGAGTTCGATTTTATTTCTCTGCTTCAACATTCTCCCTCTCTCTCTCTCTCTATCTCTCTCTCTTTTTTTTTTTTTTCCCTGTATTAATACCAGGATGAAAAGTAGGGTTTCTTGCAAATTGGAGGAGTAAAAAGGTGGGATAGTTTAGTGCGTGATATAGTTCTGGCATATAGAAATATATCATACGTATATATATCTATATCTATATATATATATATATATGTATATATATATGTATATATATAGATAAATTATCTAAAACGCAGTCGCCATCCAACTGGCTTCACGAGGTAGAGAGAGAATCCGGGGAGCTCTCTCGCCGGTTGCTTGAGTGCACCTATTGTTGTCTGGCCTTATTTAAATTTCATACTTTACGACCTTTGTCCTTTTGTAGCCGGTCTAAAATCTACGTTCAACTTTGAAAGTTCCAATTTCTAACAGGGTCGCTCGCGTTAGTCTTCTTTGTTTCTCCTTTACTCATTGTTCCTGTACGACCGATCACCATTAATAAATAAATACAATTTTAGAGACTTTCTTATTTATTTTGTTTTTTGTTTTTTGCCCCACCCCTTTGTCAACTGGCCAATATTGTTCTTAAATAATAATAATAATAATAATAATAATAATAATAATGGTAATGAAAATGATTAAAAAAGAAAAGTAACATAAAATCACACCCCTTCCTCGTTGTTTAATATTTTTAACATTTTGAGTGTTATCTCTATGGGCGCATATATGCGTCCAATGAAAGCAATCCGCCTTGACTAAGGACGCATATATGCGTCCAATATCAATTTTGAGTATCCTTTCTTTTCCTATGCGTGTCTCTTTTATTTTATTGAAATAATTAAACATTGAGAGAAAAATCATTCCGTATCCAACAAGATTGCATTCGAAGGATTAACAAAGAAAAAAGAAAAAAATACAAAATCCCAACCCCGTTCTTCCATCTCTAGTTTCCATTCCCAGTCCCCTTCCTCCTATCCTTTCCCCCAAAAAATACGTCGAGATAAAGTTTATTCTAATCCTATGGAAAAAGGCGTTTATTTTGATAGTAGTTGAGATTTCTCGCGTAAGGGCAAAAATCACTGAACTGTGCCTGCCTGCCTGCCAGCCAGCCAGCCAGCCTGCACCGTGGCCATCAAGCTATAAAACTTTTGTTCGCGTTTTGCCTTAGAGAGAGAAAAAAAAAAAGAAAAAGAAAAAGTGAAAGAGAGAGAGAGAGAGAGAGGGAGAAAGGGTAGGGGTGTGGAGGGTAGGGGTGAGAATGAGAAAAGGGATGGAAAAGTAGAGGAAGAGAAAGCCAACGTTGGAGTTTCCTGGCCGCGTTTTACTTTCTTCGCGGGGCGATTTATATTGGCACCCCTGGAACGCTTTTACGTTGCTTTCTCTGCCGTAGAAAACCCCCGACAAGGAGAAAACCATCGGGTCGAAGCTTCGCAGGTCGCTCGGAAAACGATTATTATTTTTTTTTTCCTTCTTTTTCTTCTTCTTCTTCTTCTTTCTTTGTTTATATTTTTTTCTTTTTTCATTTTTTTTTTTCATTTTCTTCTCGTTCTTCCCACTTCTCTCACCTCTCAGTTCTTTTATCCCGCAATAACAACGCTTTTACTTACTTTTCTTTTCTTTTCTTTTCTTTTCTTTTTTTGATGGTTCTTTTGCTTTTCACCGTTATCTAGTTATTTACTTTGACACAGAGGGCAGCGCCATTTTGAGGTTATGCGCCGCCATTTTGGTTTACTTTTCTATCCAACGTAAGTCAATTTAATAATTTCGAATAATCCAATCGTTCTTTTTTTGATGATATTTCTTTTTATATATATATTTTATATTAATATTTTTATTATTAAAATAACACAAACGGTATACGCGACACGAGAGATAAATTAAATAAATTAACACGAAATAAAATGTGATCAAATACCGTTTAAACTATTAAGATTTTTTGCTTATTTTTTCAAAGTAATAATATTTCGTACAATTAAATACATACAGCAGTATACTTTTTATTTAAAACTTTGATCCCAGCCCTACTTTGACATTATCGAAGAATTTTTTAGCATCATTGTTCTCGTTATAGCGTGTTTCATGAAAATTTTTTAAATAATAGTACTCTGGAATGCTTAATCGAATAATTGTGAGATTTGTATATGTGTGTGTGTGTGTGTGAGAGAGAAAGAGAGAGAGAGAGAGCACATAATTGTTCGATAATAAGTTACGAAAATTCCTGACTGTAGAATGCCAACACGAAACTATACAACAGATTTGGGTTCATACGCACTCGATCGCGTTTGATTTGCGGCGGCTTTTCTATTTCGTGGCCGCATAAATCGCATTGCTAGCGCGTCCCACGCGTTTGTTTGCGGCCCAGTTATTTCGTTTGACTCAAAAACAGAACCCTCTTTCCCATCCCTCGCCACCCTTCCCCACGATTCCCCACGATTCCCCTTTCAGTATCATTACCTCGATGTTTGAAATACGTAATAAGCAGAATGGTAACGATGCAGTTATCCAATTTTTTTCGCTATCAATTTATTAACAATAAATATTATATTTTCACTACAACAATCTGTCTTCTTATTTAATTTTGCGTAATACACAATTTTTAAGAGACACGTAATGCTTCCAATCGATAATATCAAATAATTTTCAATGAAAATAATTGAACGAATTCAATAAATCTTCGTAGGAATTGTTGTTGTACATCAGACTAAGGGTGAATTCCTGCTACAGGGGTTAGGGGAGGGTTAGAAGTGGGCGAGTTAGTTGGACGAAACAAAAGTAGGGTGATTTTTTCGTTAAAGCGATAAGAGTTGGAAGGAAAGAACGGACCATAAATCAACTTTTTTTTCTCGGCTACTCTCCTCTCTCTCTCTCTCTCCTTGTGTCACAGCTTTTGCCGTTTTAAAACGATTTGCGAGTTCAAAGCTCTCTATTGCGCGTTTAAAACGACCACCTCCTCCTACCCGTTTGCTCCATGCCGAGTAAAACTAAAGAGGAGGAGGTGGGGGAGGGTTACAAGTGGGATGAGGATTAAATAATGTGAAATGGGCTTCGCGAAGGCCGAGTGTTATAAGACTTTTAACGCTAGAAAACACTCAACCTTTCTTATTAATCTCACCTCAAAGCGCGTCTACGCACTTTCATCATTTACCGCGATAAAAGCGTCAGCAAAAGGAAAATGGCGGTGCAACGTAAATCGAGCGGATTTTCCCTTAGTAATTTCATCTTTCTATTACTCTCTCTCTCTCTCTCTCTCTCTCACTCTCTCTCTCTCTTTTTCTTTTTCTATTTATTTTTCTAATCCTCGTGATGATAGTACGATGTTTAAAAATGTACTAATATCAAGTTGCACGTTAATTAACGGTATTCGTTTACTGCGTAAATTGCTGCTATCCGATTTCTCGATCATTTACTTTCCCTACTTTAGTCCCCCTTTTTTTTTATTATCTTCCCTCCCCTCCATCCTTTCACCCTCCTCTCTCTCTCTCTCTCTTGCTCGTTCATTTTATCATCTGGAAATAAACGGAAATAGCGTATCGAGTGGTAGACTAGAACGAAACGATCCTTCCTTCAGAGTTCCTTCGTTCTTTTCAATTTATAATAATCACGGTTTTATTTGATCAACGATAAATATAACTCCTGTAAATATATATATATATATATATATAGAAATCTGAAAGAGAGAGAGAGAGAGAGAGAGGGAGAGAGAGAGAAAACGAGGCAGAAATAAATAAAAATACGTAAGAAAATGGAAACAAAGAACGAAAAGTTGCGCAACGAAGAAAAAATAGGAATAAGGAAGGCGGAGCTAGGGGGAGGGGGGTGGTTTGGTAGAAAGTTAAGTTAAGAAAAGTAAGTAAAAGTAGAATCGTTCGCGATGGTGGTATATTTGAAACTACACTGACCACGAACGAAAACTGACCATTAATTAATCTCAAGAGGTAATCTTTCTCGCCAGGAGCGTAACAATTCGAGAATCGGTAGCGGGGGCGGGGGCGGGGGAGAGAGGGGGCGCCTGTTTTCGAAGTAAAAAAGAAGATGAAGATGAAGATGAAGACGAAGACGAAGAGGAAGAGGAAGAAGAAGACTGAAGAGAGAAAAAGAAAAAACAAAAAATAACATAAGCAGAAGAAGAAGGAGGAGGAGCTGGAGGTTGAAGATGGTGGTGGTGGTTGGTGGTGGTCGGTGTGTAGGTGGAAGGTAGAGAATGAAACAAAAAAAGAGAAAAAAAAAACAAAAAAGTAGAAGAAAGAAGAGGGTAGCCGTGTCTCAGGGTTCTCTCTGGGCCTCTCTGACGAACAGAAGAGGAACGCTAGCCGTAAGCTTTCGCTCGTTAAGGGTCGTAAATAACGGAGACGTCGACGATAACGAGGCAATTTCCGTCGAGCCACGTTTTCTCGCGCACGTTTCGCGCGAATACGGACGAAATTGTTATTTCCAATTCGTTTTCTCTCTTTCTCTCTCTTCCTTTCTTTTTTTTTATTTTTTATTTATTCGTTCACCCCGTCCCTGTTTTCCTCGCACCCCCTTTTCCCTTCTTTTTTTTGTCGATCTCTCTCTCTCCCCCTCTCTCTCTTGCTCTCTCTCTCTCGTATTTTTGTTTTTTTTTATTTATTTATTTTTTTCCCCGTTCACCCCGTCACCGTTTCTCTCGCACCCCTTTTTTCCCTTTTTTTTTCTTTTTTTTGTTGATATCTCTCTCTCTCTCTCTCTCTCTCAGCGTATCCTTCCGGGAAATTTGTTTTTATTTCTCCAACGTTCATGACTCGTGCGTCCGGTTTTTAAGAGTCCGTGACAAACGTATTGTCGTTGGGTGCATTGAAATATTGGTCCAACGAATGAATGAATGCCTTTTAATGTAGCGGCCAAACTTTTGTGACCTCATTGTTATAGGGTTACTTAAAATGATTACAATTATATACAGGAATTGTGTTTATGCGTAAAGAATTTCAAACTAAAATGAGAAAGATTCATTTTCTGGAAATATATTATACCTATTATTTTCTACGTCAAGAAAGTAGAATATAACCCTCGTTAG
>NW_025113075.1:3833453-3835419 GCF_010416935.1 Polistes fuscatus | reverse complement strand
TCGTTTATTCGCTTGCTTGCTTGCTCGCACACACGTTTCCTTTTCTTTATTTCCTTCTTTCTTTTCTAACACACGTATAAGAAAACAGCAGAGCTTTTGAAGTTGTACGAGAAGATAGAAGAAGAAGACGACGATGAAACTACTACTAGGAATTTGTAAGAGAATGAGACAGGAATAGTGCTTACGACAAAAGAAGAACGCATCGATCGGTAGTAGCAGCTTGTGCTGCTGCTGCTGCTGCGACTCTTCTTCTTCTTCTCCTTTACGATTGTAAACTGAGTGAGTGAGTGACTGACTGTGTGAGTGACTCACTGAGTGTGTTAGTGAGTGACTGAGTGAGTATGTGAGTAACTGACTGACTGTGTGAGTGAGTGACTAACTGACTGTGTGAGTGAGTGACTAACTGACTGTGTGAGTGACTGACTGAGTGAGTATGTGAGTGAGTGACTTACTGATTGTGTGAGTGACTGACTGATGTGTGAGTGAGTGACTAACTAACTGTGTGAGTGAGTGACTAACTGACTGTGTGAGTGAGTGAGTGACTGATTGTGTGAGTGATTGTCTCACTGACTGTGTGAGTGAGTGACTGAGTGAGTATGTGTGTGAGCATGTGAGCGAGTGAGAAACGTCGAGACGCGAAATTCTAAGCGACCATCAACTCTCGACTTCGTAAACGTAGACAACGTGGGAGTTATTGCAGAGACGATTCTCTCTGCTCTGTATCTTCTCCCTTTCACGTTTAGAGTTTCATTCGATCTCTATTTCTATCTTCTCTATCTTCTCTCTCTTTCTCTCTCTTATTTTCTATTTGTATTAATCCTCTTGACAGTGGCGAATCGCGTCAAGTTGGAGGCTTCAATAGATAAACATTTCTGGGCCCTTCAGTTGAAATTAGAAAAAAGAAGTTTGAAAATAATTCTCGTTGAATTATTAACACTAGACCTACTGAGATTAGTTTTGATAGTGGCGAATTACGTCAAGTGGTCAAGGTCTAAATAGGTCAACACTTTTGGGCCCTACAATTGAAGTTAGAAATAGAAGTTTGTAGATTATTCTCGTTGAATTATTAACACTAGACCTACTGAGATTATTTTTGATAGTGGCGAATTACGTCAAGTGGTCAAGGTCTAAATAGGTCAACACTTTTGGGCCCTACAATTGAAGTTAGAAAAAAGAAATTTGTAGATAATTCTCGCGTTGAATTATTAACACTAAACCTACTGAGATTAGTTTTGATAGTGGTGAATTACGTCAAGTGGTTAAGGTCTAAATAGATCAACACTTTTGGGCCCTACAATTGAAGTTAGAAATAGAAGTTTGAAGATAATTCTCGCGTTGAATTATTAACACTAAACCTACTGAGATTATTTTTGATAGTGGTGAATTACGTCAGATGGTCAAGGCCTAAATAGATGAACATTTTTGGGCCTTTTAATTGAAGTTAGAAAAAAGAACTTTCAAAATAATTCTCGTTGACACTGGATCTATTAACTGAACTCTATTAACACTGGACCTACTGAGATTATTTTTGATAGTGACGAATCTCCTCAAGTGGGAGACCTCAAACGGTCAACATTTTTGGGCCCTACAATTGAAGTTAAAGAAAAGAAATTTGAAGATAATTCTCGTTGAATTATTAACACTAAACCTACCAAGATTATTTTTGATAGTGACGAATCACCTCAAGTGGGAGACCTCAAACGGTCAACATTTTTAGGCCCTACAATTGAGGTTAGGAAAAAGAAGTTTCGTTAAAACTCCTATTAAATAATTAATATTAAACAGTATCGATCGATAACAAAGTAAAGTATTTATATTTTTAAAAGGTGAGTAAAATCAATCATCCATAAAGCGATTAACCAATGAAAAAATAATCATGCTTCTAGTATATATATATATATAACCAGTATACCAAATCAATTCAAATTAGCAGATTTTAAAATATATCAACTTACGTGATACTCTT
>NW_025113075.1:3831782-3833353 GCF_010416935.1 Polistes fuscatus | reverse complement strand
GGAAGTATTTTATTAAAAAACAAGGTTTTCTTACATTTTCATTAAATAAATAAATAAGTAAATAAAAAAAACTTACCTTGAAATAGAAAAAAATCATTATTCTCCCTTCAATGTCATTAAAAATGTATAAATCTTCATTATTTATATTTAATATAATTATTTTTAATAATGAGAGAACATTTCATATTATTATTTTTAAGATTAAATAAGTATATTTTAGAAATAATAATAATAATAACAACAAATGATTCTGCAGCTTTCTAAATAGCATTTATTTTAATTAATTTTAAAATTTTTTTATTTTTTCCATTTGAATCCGCGCTCGACTTAAAGACATTGTGCATAATTTTAACGGTGAAGAAGTATACAAGTGGGATATTGATATATTGTCATCTTTCAAGTGAAATGTGTTTTTTTTACTTCTTTTTTCCTTAAAATTAAATCTATACGTATACATATATTTATTTTTGTCAAATATCTGCAGATCGGTGATGCTTAATTACAATTTATTCGTTGAATATACAATTTGATATTTTACTGATTTAATTTTACAATTTCAAGAATATATCGAAATAAATCATCATATAGTGGCGTAGCAACAGGCATTTTTAATTTTAGAACTATATATTATATTTCTCTCTCTTTTTTTTTTTATTATTGACCTATTCTTCATATTCTATCATAGGTACTATAATTCTCTACTTTACCGACAGTAAGTACAATCGTCGATAATCATAGATCGATAAGTTACCGACAGGCGATATAAGAAGTAATCGAATAATTTTATCATATATATATATATATTTATAATTTTTTTTTTTTTTAATAATTTAGAGAAAAAAAAGATTATAGTGATTCTCGCGTTATACATCCCTACTGCAAATATTCGACATCATTTGATACTAATGCACATACGAAATCTTTAAGTATATCAATAAATATGTTTAATATGATGATCGAATAAAGTCTTCTCTCTTTCAGAGACCATAAAGTTGAAGTATTTTTGATGTGTTATACACACACGTTTCAAATATGTCAGTAAGTAACTATTATTATCGCGGAATTCGTGTATTTTTATTATTATTGTTATAATTATTAATTTTTTTTTTCTTCCGTATCTAATACGCATACGAATTACAATGAAAGTCTTATTTCATAATGTCGTACGAAGTAATTCAAAAAATCCTTCCTCCTCCTTCTCACCCTACCATTCTTCTCTATTTTTCTTTCCTTATTTTATTTTTTTGCTTTCTCTCAATCATACAACTTCTCTTTCTTCCGTTCTTCTTTTTCTTCCTCCTTCCTTCTTCTCGTTCCTTCTTTTTTATTCCTTATTCATCGTCGATTTTCTCGCGATTAATAAAGGCGCTATAAAATAATAATAAATACTTATCGTCTAAACGTGTGTCTCGTGTAAATATTTTTTCTATGAGCGTGTTTTCGAAATGCAAAGGATGAGAAAATGAGTGTCTCCTTTCAATTGCCATAATTAACAGACAACACCGTGTCCATGTATATACTTAAACTATTATAATAATTAAGTGAATTTTTTCATTTTATAATATATAAAC
>NW_025113075.1:3829045-3831682 GCF_010416935.1 Polistes fuscatus | reverse complement strand
AATTTTAAATTTGAATTGAATTTCGTGTAATCGTTCGATTCATCATCATATTCTTCTTCTCTCTGTACGTCAATTATTTTCCATAAGTTTCGTTACTTATTAATATTGAAATTATTCCGATTATATATTCAATCCTTTACGATTGAGATCATAATGAATTCGTTTAAAGATGTATATTATAATACCGTTCGTATAATTTAATTTTAATACATATTATACAATTATACGAAGTAAAATAATATTATCCGGTAATAATGTTCGCGTATAAAAATTTATAAAGGTATATTTTATTCGCGAGATTTATTGATTTTCCTAAAGTCTTGATTTGAACGATAATACTTGGATTTTTTTGTTTATAAACTGTTAATAGTAACTTGATGGTACATAATTTATACTCGTTAAAAAGAAAATAATTATTTAACGATATATATAAATATATTATTTAATATATATAAATAAAAATGATGTCACGTGCGACAGGTCGCGTTACCTGACGGCTGCATATAATATCCAATCACATGTGAACAAATTTGTCAGTTAAATAAATAACCATTAATTAATCGTCCCAAATTATTAATTACACCTAATTATTACCGATAATTCACTAGTCATTACCAAATAATTATTACTAATCATTATCACGTTAATTAAATCGATGAAATATATTTATTTATTTATTTATTTATTCTAATTAATTATTAACGTTAATCATTATCTCTCCAATAATAATTATATTCAAAATAAAAAAAAATAAAAAACGACGAACACAAACAAACAAACGAACATATTACATATTACATATTACAAAAGTTCAAAAAATATATACAACCAAAATTGCGAATAAATCTGCACAAGCTTTTAAGCTTTCGAAGAATAAAAACGACTGAGCCCTAGGAATTTAACGATTTTTCTGAATGATTTGTCGTCCACTGATGAACGAAACCATACCACTACTACTACTACTACTACATTCAAACAAAATACTGGATCTAGCGTTGTGTCCAGGGATAACGAGTGTCGTCAAGCTCGCATAATTAAAAGGCGATGAAGAAGAGAGAGGAAAAGAGGAACGACGAGAGGGCTGGGGAGGGGGGAGGAGTGGAGGAGGAGGTTTACCAATAGAAAGCCAGAGATATATGTATATTTCAGTTCGTGTCTCGTTACTTTCTCGCATCGATGTTCTCGTTACTGTGCAACTACTGTGCAACTACTGTGCATCTACAGTGCATCTACAGTGCAGCTAGTGTTGTTGCTACAGCTATAGATGTAGATGCATCTGTATCCGTTGGTTGTTGGTGTGTTGTTGTTGTTGTTTTGCTGTTGAATACCTCGCACAGTGATGACTCAATCACGTGGTATTCGACGTTGGTGGATTCTTCTGGTGCTATAATTAGTACGTTGCATTGCGAGTTATTCACGGTCAATTACTATAAAACCGAACACCCTACGTGACTTATTCATAGGTTGGAAAGATATTGTCCACGTTCTTTCTCTCTTTCTCTCTTTCTCTGAATTTTTATAAATATGTAAGACGTGTATACGAATAATAACTTTTTTTTTGTACGTGTAACAGATTAAATCGTATCGTATTTAACATTAATTACAATTGATTTGTTTTCTCTATCGTGTAAATGAAATTCACTCGGAGATTTTTTAAAGATTGAGAGGAAAAAAAGAGAAAAAAAATAAGAAAAACATTCCGTCGGAATGACTAGGGGAAAAATTTCAAATGCAAGGTCTAACTCAAAGATAGGAGAGAACGATCTGAGAATACCAGGCAACTAAATGCGAGAGAACAAAACTATAAGAAGACAATGATACGACTGAGAAAGAATACTAATCGTAGATGGGAAATAAAATAAAAAAAAGAAAAAAAAAGTATCTCTACGAGGTATTTTGCTGAAAAATTATTTTACGTAAGGAAACTTTAGAAAAGAAACTTATTTTCTTACGAAATAAGACGCAAATAAATTACGTATAATTCGTGATAGGTGTATTATTTCTATTAACTTATGCTTAAGAGTATGCATATTAATTATTCTCGAGGAAAAAAGATGATAATAATAATAATAATAATTCGTATAAAAATATGTATTCGAAATCGTTCCAGCAATCATCATATAATTTGATATAATTTGATAAAATTTGACAAAACCTGTTTATTATGAAAATAATCGGCTAAATATTCTATTTTGGTTTTAATGCGACTACTTAAAAATAAACTTTTATCGAAAAATAGAAAATAGAAAAATATATTCCAACGATAATTATTTAATTAGGATGCACCGAAAAGTTAGTGAATTTTTTTCAATTAATATTTCACTCGCACATTACAAAATCATTTCTATTGGATTCATCAAAAATTGCGCTATCCGAAAACGAGCAAAGTTAACTTTAAATGAATATTTCACTCGCACATTACAAAATCATTTCTATTGGATTCATCAAAAATTGTACTATCTGATAAACGAGCACAGTTAACTTTTTGATTCACCTTGATACGATCAATCGAATCAATCGAAAAATATAATCACGAAAAATGTGTTCTGTGACGATAGATTGAAGATAGAAAATAGAACATACCCGCCGTATATTACGATACGCGTGACTATAAAAAGCAAAAAAAAAAGATAGAAG
>NW_025113075.1:3827237-3828945 GCF_010416935.1 Polistes fuscatus | reverse complement strand
CAAGCTGAAATTTACCTTCGCCTCGTTCAAATTTATTAACGTCAATTTGAAAATTTACACGTACCATTTTATTTTTCGCGTCTAACACGAAACGGAATATTATGGTATCGTGCGATTAAATTTAATTGACTCTTATAACGATCGACCTTCTCGTCGTCATTTGCGTTTTTACTTCTTTTTTTTTTCCCCTCTTTTTCTTTTTTTTCTTTTTCGTCTTTAATTGACCGTGATATAATAACGAGTTTATATTTGGATCAGTTGTTAAGGTAACTAACAAGGTTTATTAATCGATTTAATTAAACGCGTCGATTAAAATTATACAAGAATATATTGTTTATCAGGATTATCAGCGATTATTCAAATTAGTTTTCATCATTTTCTTATTATCCTTCTACTTTAAAAAAAACAATATAATGGAAAAGAGATGAAAGGAAAAAGAAAAAGAAAAAAAAAGATAAAAGATAAAAGATAAACGGATAAAGCTAACATAAGATAAACGATTTACATCGTATAAATTAAAATATAATTCGTAGTTGAAACAACAACCTATTAGTGCAACGTCGTAGTAGTGTAGTTCGTAGAAAATGAAATGCGATAGCAAGATTATTTCTTAATATCGTATCCTCTTTAATCCGCCACTAACCCTGGACGAGAAATGCAATACCCCTGGGCGCCACACCATATGACACCGGAACGACGAAATATTGCGGTCGACTTGGCCTTCGTCTACCATCAAACTCTACTGTATTTCACATTAATGCGTTAGGTCGAATTACATCAGCCGGTAAAGAGTTAGAGTGCTTCTTCCCACCTTTCTCTTTACCACCCTCGAACTATTTCAACAAACCCAAAACAACCCGCAACAACCCACAATTATTTTACTTTCGATCGTATATCCGTTGATTCCTTCCTGTCGTACTTTCTATTGATAATGATTTTTAAATTTGGCGCCATTAGATGCGTCAGTGAGGTTATGTAGATGGCGCGCGTTTTATCTGGGGATATCTAGTAATTAATAAACGCGTACTGGGGATTTCCGCTGGTATACGAAAATATAGGATTCCCCTTTGAGTTACGACAACGGATTGTATCCATTAGAATCGTTTGGAAAATGATCTTTAAATTCTTACAACTATAGTGTTTTATATAGAATATACAAAATACTTCTTAACGATAACCTAACTTTATAATATTTTTCTTTCCTTTATAAATAATTGATACGTTTTTTAAATCGGAGTGAATCAAACCACCTCCTCAATCTAAACCGAATATAATTTTGAGAAAATAATGTCGTAGAAAATTGTACGATGTTTTGATCAATTTATTTGAGATTTATTTTGGAAAGTTTGACTTTGCGGATTCAAATGCAGAGACAAATCTGTAAAAATTGATTTTTTTTATTATCAATTAACTGAATATTTTGATAAAAAGTTAAGAAAATTACGAGATAGTCCATTCTAATTCTTGACATCTCGATTATAACGCACGTTTGTTCTAAAAAAAAAAAAAAAGAAAGAACAAATACTTCTATCTGCAAAATCAAATGTTTTTTTTTGTTCCAATCTCGCACGGATTTTCTTCGCATCGTTTTGTTTATTGCGAGCTTATTCGCGTATTCCGCGTGTATAAACTTATTTTTTTTATTTATTTTGTCTTTGTATACGTTAGAGAGACAAATACAAACGATATCGAAATCAAATAAGCTAGG
>NW_025113075.1:3816442-3818203 GCF_010416935.1 Polistes fuscatus | reverse complement strand
TCGAAGAAGATATTCTCCCAATATAAAAATGTGTGGTTTTTTTAAATTAAATTTCAACAATTTTCCCTACTCTTCCAATATAAAAATTTATGGTTTTTTAAATTAAATTTCAGCAATTTTTCCCATGAGTGATAAATAATATGCTGATTACATAAACTTACAATACTTTCGAACTTACGTTTCAATAAAAATTAATCAACTATTTTAATTTCTCATTATCTTGAAGAATATATTCTCCCAATATAAAAATGTGTGGTTTTTTCAATTAAATTTCAACAATTTTCCCATGAGTGATAAATAATATACTAATTACATAAACTTACAATACTTTCGAACTTAAGTTTCAATAAAAAATAACGAGAAATAAAAATTGTTGAATATCTTGAAGAATATTTTCTCCCAATATAAAAATGTGTGGTTTTTTAAATTAAATTTCAACAATTTTCCCATGAGTGATAAATAATATACCGATTACATAAACAACATGGGAACACATTTTCATCGGAAAATTGATATCCAAATTAAAACGAAGTATTATACGAGTGTAATCAAAATTATTTATTAAGTTAATTTATTATTCTTGGTAAAAGAATATTTTGAATTTAGTATAGAAAGGATTTGTCGTGTAGACCGGTGTGTGATACGACAGATTTCTACAAATTAGGTGTCTTCGAAGGCGCATGGGAAAGGACGAAGACGAACGATGCATTTTCTTTCCCCCTCGTGCATCGTATGTTGCTTTTCTCGATGCACAAGAAGGCACATCAATCCACCTGGATTTGTCGGGAAACGATAGTCATTGATTTATTTTACCCTCTTAGGATTTACAGATTTATACGAATTATTGGCTTATTCTTTTTGTTTTTTCCTTTCTTCTTTTTCTTTTCCTTTATTTTTATTTTTTTTATTTTTTATATTCTTGTAATAGATAGAATTAAAAATTAAATACTTCGGTGGTTCGATTTAAAAACAACAAACAAAATATCAAAAACCCTTTGCCAATCTTTTAGTTTGTTTTTTGTTGTTGTGTTGTTTAAAAATACGTCAATGGGATAAATTAAAGGGATTATTTAAACGTTTAAACGTTTTTAAATGTTGGTGGGGGAGGGGATAGAAGCGTGTGCTGGTTCAAGAAAATTGTTGTACGAGTGCAAAGGATTTAAAATGTGATCGATTTATGCATTGATTTGTTGAAAATCGTAACGAAAATAATGACCTTGAATTTTTCTACGGGATTCCATGCAATTACGTTTTAACATCTATTTGCTTTCTTATTACAATCGTTCCCTTTTCTTTTTTTTCTTTTCCTTGTCTCTTTTTTCTCTGCATTTTCGTCTCCTTTTATCGTTTTGAATTCGAGAAACGACGGAACATCAAATATTTATGAAAGCATGGTTCATTGCTCGCATAAATATTGGGGGGATTCCTTCTGAAGAATTCCAGGCCATCCGTTCGAGAACCGTTGCATCATGAGAGTCATGGGGGTGGGCTGGTAGAAGGAGGGAGTGAGGAAAAAAAAAGAAAAAGAGAGGAAGAGAAAAAGAGAGAAAGAGAGAAAAGACGAGTCTCGTGTATGGCTATCATCTTCTATTTTCAAGAGATATATACCTATTACCATGTTATAGTGATCACTTGACTGGAATACTTTGCCGTGTCGGGTTTTCCGTTCTTTTCCTATCTTTTACAGATCGTTTCATTTTACTCGTATTTTCATTCTAATGCTCTTTGCAACGATATAAATAATATATATAAATAATATAT
>NW_025113075.1:3814220-3815797 GCF_010416935.1 Polistes fuscatus | reverse complement strand
ATTTTATAATGCACTTTTATTTATAATAAGAAATCAAATATTTCTAATTAAAAATAAATTAATCTCCAGTTACATGATTTTTAAATTAATCATATGTATTATTATATTTATATTTATGCACTCTTATTTTGAACAAGAGATTATATATTTCTAATTAAAAATAAATTAATCTCCAGTTACATGATTTTTAAATCAACTATATGTATTTTATAATGCACTTTTATTTATAATAAGAAATCATATATTTTTAATAAAAATAAATCAATCTCTAATTTTTCATAATTTTTAAATTAATCATATGTATTATTATATTTATATTTATGCACTCTTATTTTGAACAAGAGATCATAGATTTAAAATAAAAATAAATCAATTTCTAATAGCATGATTTTTAAATTAACCAAAAGGAAAAAAAAAAAGGAAAAATAAGTCTCCAAGTAAATCGAAACAAATTTATTTTTGCATCTAACGTATATACATCGTGACCAATGAATTTAAATTAACCAAAGAAAAAGAAAAAAAAGAAAATAAAATAAAAATATATCAAAAAGAAATAACAATTCCGAGTAACCCGAGAGAATCAAATTTATTTTTACGTTTAACGTATACATCGCGATCCAGAAAACCCAAAAATTAACCCAAAAAAGAAGAAAAATTTTGAGTAACCTCTAGTGAAATTGATTTTTGCAACTAACGCATACATTGCGATCAACAATATATAGACCCAGACAGTTGTTTATAATTTTAAACATATTTTCTTTCGAGAGTTTTCATACATTTTTATAAACCGATCGATTATTCTCGAACTAACGCCATAACGTCGATAAACTATTTCCATAAGTGTGTTTTTTTGTTGTTGTTCTTCTCTTTTATTCTCTTTTCTTTTCTTTTCCTTACGATTAGATACGTGATACATCGATTTTGACACGTATCACGTATTTTTTGTCTTTCTTTATTTCTTTTCTCTTTTTTCTTTTTTCTTTTTCTATTTTTTTATTTTTTTTTTCCTTCCCTCGATATTACTAAAAGAATAATGGAAGAAAAATAGATAAGTGGCATACATTTTCATAGTTCAATAGCATATAAGTTAGGTTGAAACATAATATATATATATATATATCTTCGTAGGTGTATATCTATTTCTATGTCTTGTTGTGCGTTAGGGTTTCTTAGCGACTAAACGATAGCTATTCGTTACTTTATAAATATTCTATTGTAACAGATGACAGAAACCCATTGAACTAACTCGAAATAATATATAATTTATCCGTTTTAACCAGAAATTTCTATAAATAATATCATTATTAATATTATAATATTTTTTATCTAACAACTTTAATATTATAACTTTATATTATATTTTTATATAATTAATAATTTATATAATATAATTTTAAATTTATATAACTTTAATATTATAATATTTTATTTTTATTATTTATATAAATTTATATTTTATTATTAATTTATATTTTAAAAATTTATATTTTTATTATTTATATTAATTTATATTTTATTATTAATTTATATTTTTTTTTTTTTTTTAAATTTATATTTTTATTATTTATATTAATTGA